>NC_142462.1:0-112500 GCF_049115385.1 Moschus berezovskii | reverse complement strand
CAGTTCTGTGGCTGCAAGAAGAGTCCCCGGGGTGCTCTATGCTTGCTGTCCCAGGGCCCGAGGTGGGGCCTTGAGAAGGTCCTCAGGACCTGGCCCCCATCTGCCTGCCTTCCTACTGCTTGAACTCAAAAGCTGTTCAAGTGATTCTGCCACTGTATGCCACATTGTGTCTGACGCACAGATTCCACACTCGTACTGATAAATGCTGTTCCCCAGTGTCCAGCAGGTGCTCAGCCCAGGGAGGAGGGCAAGGGCTTGGCTGCCAGACCTCAGCGAAGCACAGAGGGCACCCGAGGCCAGTCCCAATCTGCCTGTGGCCCACCCAGGAGGAGACTTTCCCTGTGAGGAGAGAAGAGCCCTGGCTGACCAGTTTGGGGGTGGACGCACCTCAGGGTGCAGCTGCTGAGGTCAAGCGCAGCTGCTGTCTCCCCATTGGAGGCTAGAGACCATCCCAGAAAGTCATCACTGGGCTAGAAAGCAATGCCATCGCTGGCCCGAGGAGGAAGGCAGGCCAAGGAGAAGGGGCACAGAGAGGGGCCTGGGCTGCAGCGTGGGATCAGGAGGGGAGGGCGCAGAGGCAAACGGCCACACTGCAACCCGCAGGCCTTCTCTGCCTCTGGGCAGGCCTTCTCGTCCTGAGAATACAAGGATGCCGTGCAGACAGGCGGACACCTCAAACGGGCTTGACCACAGAGCCCGCCAGCTCCCGGCCAGCAGCCTCAGAGGGGTCGGGCACTTGACCACTGTGGTCCAGACACCCAGGGGGACGGTCAAAACCAGCCCTCAGAGGGGGCCACATGTGCAAGTCACAGCCTGGGCCAGCATCTGCATGGGGTCGGTCTTCAAGGCCAACACAAAGACTCAGGCTTTTCTATTATATGTAAATACCCTGAACCGAGCTAGCGTGTTCCTTCACTTCAAGGTCGTTACCTGGGAGCATGTCCCACCACAGGGCGTTGCTGAGAAACCAAGAGTTCCTCAAGATACGCAAACATCTACTGAGAGAATGAGTAGTTTGAGAAAAAGATAAAAAAACCTCAGTCCAAGTCACTGCCCCATGAACGAAAGGTCAAAATTTTGGTTTAAGAACTCTGTCAAGTTTCTAAAAAGGTGACATAAAAAGTACTCAAAGCCTTGACGTGCAGCCTGCACAGGATCTGGGGGGTTTGTTAAGGCCAAAGAGAGGATGCCGTGGAACACAGTCTCAGAATGGCACCATAAGAGGTTAAGCCCTGAGTCCCTTTAAAAGCTGCAGCAATCGTTACATTCTGCAGAAATGTGGAAGAAACCAGTGTGCGGGCGCCGTTCTCTGTGGAGCTGAGCGGTCACGGGCGTGCAGGCGGCCCCACTGTGCGGAGCTGGGCAGCGGGGCCTGCTCCTCCTGAGAGAGAGGCGCTCCCGCACGCCCTGCCCCTGGCCGCCCCCTGCTCAGCAAGCCTGTGTGTGGGGCCCCACTCAAACGGGCTCTCTGCCTTTGAACCCGTCCCCCTGGATTCGCCAGCCCCAAGAGAGACACTGGCAGGCACATCAAGATCATGAAACTCAAAACCTCTGCCACTCAAGAGTTCCGCTTCTTTTCATGTTTTAAACATCTGACTTCCCCAAACTGCTCACTCCAGTTTTTCTCCTTGAATCAAATCCCGTCCTCTAGATCTCTGACCAGCCAGGGCTGGCTCCTCCATGGCACACGCCTGCCCTGGAGTAGGGGACGTCTGACCCTGGGGAGTCCCAAGTCAGCCCCAGCCCCAGGTACAGAGGGACCGGGAGAAAACAAGACAGGGTCACCTGGTTTTCTAACACGTTTCTATTTGGCTACAAATCCTCTTTTCTGTCCATAAGTCATCAATAAAGATGGAGCTGGAGGCGTCACTCAGCCTTCTGCTAGCCCTGACCTCCGCTGTAGGCCGTAATCAGCATGTCAACACGTTTTTGGATGCTCTCCTGCCAATGTGGGAGCAGCTGACCTAAGGATCTCAGTCAGGGCTAGTGCTCATCTATGGATGTTCAGGAAATGTCAAGGCCCCGCTGGCTTCATAGAAACTAGGGGACACCGCTGGCATTTAGCGAGGCAACGGTCAGCACAAAGACTAGGGTGTCCCTAATGCCAGGGTGTCTCCTGCTGAAAAACTCTCAAGCTAGCTTCGCTGACTCTGCTGAGCTCACAGGCAGTTATAAACTACCTGCAATCCCATCAACCAGAGATAACGACTGTTGACTGAACATGTTCCTTTCAGTCTTTTCATCATTTAAATTTTCTTTGGATAAATTCAGGTAGGATGTTTATAATAAGGATCTTCCTTTGTTATAAAGATTCTTGAAAACATTTTTTCTTAAATGCAGAATATTTCCACGTGTGGATTAAGTCTTGGTTTACTTAAAAACTTAGCCACTGTGTGTGGGGGCATTTGGATTATCTATTTTTATTTCTTTAATCTTGGTTGATCACAGAGATAAAGCATTTGTGCCTCCTGACGCCTACCCTCCTGCCCATCTGTGGCTGTGTGAGGAAGCCCGCACAGAACTATTTAAGCGCTGCATTTTAATCAAGGGCTCTGTATTCTGGGAAACACCCTCTGAGTGGAAACGCTCCGATTCCATTGCTGGCTGATACTGCTCCTGTCCAACAAGGGTTCTCATCATCTATTAATGGACTATTCTTCAAAAGTGGCCCTACCAGAATGAAGAGCAGAGTGCCGAGGAGGAAATAAGAATTCATTTGTCTTGCAAATTAAACTCTATTAACCCCACAGGCTGCTCCTTGAACAGGCTTCAAATATTAGTTAAGCTGCATACATAATGTAGATTTCATGTTTTCAGCATTATATTAGATGCAAAATGTTTTAAAAGTCTAGAACGTTTGTAAAACCAAAAGAATTCTAATGTTCTAATATGCAGGGAGTTTGGAGAAAGAACATGTGAGTTTAATTCTAAGGCTGATGCTCAATTATACAGATTATAATGGTCAGCTAAATGAGATGGCTGGATGGCATCACTGACTCGATGGACATGAGTTTGAGTGAACTCCGGGAGTTGGTGATGGACAGGGAGGCCTGGCGTGCTGTGGTTCATGGGGTCGCAAAGAGTCGGAAACGACTAAGCGACTGAACTGAACTATCAAAAAAAAAAAAAAAAACAAAGAAAATAGCCCAGAGAGTCACTCTATCTACTTAATTTTTCCCCAAAAGACTGATCAGGCACACAGAGGACATTATGTTAGTTTGAAATTTCTAGTTTTGTTCTTATGAAATGTGACCTAAAAGAGAGTCTGAAATCCAGACTTTACCACTGTCTCTTGAAACTACATCATCGCTACCTTCTTACACAGTCATCTATTTTCAAGTGATGAGCTGATGGAAGAGCTGTGGAAAAGTTATAAAACTGGAACTTTTCCATACAATTGTGGGACTACTTTATCAGGCTACAAAAGCCCTGCTGAGACTCTGACTGGGGCTGAATTAAATCCACTGCCCAGTATGGGGAAAACTGGACATCCTAACCACACTGAGTTTTCCAATCCAAGAACACAGAAAGTCTTTACAATCACTAAGAAATCGTTTTATGTTTTTATTTCATTTTATTTCATTCTTTCATGTCCGACTCTTTACGACCCTATGAATCACAGCACGCCAGGTCTCCCTGTCCATCACCAACTGCCGGAGTTCACTCAAACTCATGTCCATCGAGTCGGTGAGGCCATCCAGCCATCTCATTCTCGGTTGTCCCTGTCTCCTCCTGCCCCCAATCCTTCCTAGCATCAGACTCTTTTCCACTGAGTCAACTCGTCGCATGAGGTGGCCAAAGTATTGCAGTTTCAGCTTTAGCGTCAGTCCTTCCAATGAACACCCAGGATTGATCTCCTCTAGAATGGACTGGTTGGATCTCCTTGCAGTCCAAGGGACTCTCAAGAGTCTTCTCCAACACCACAGTTCAAAAGCATCAATTCTTCGACGATCAGCTTTCTTCACAGTCCAACTCTCACATCCATACATGACCATGGGAAAAACCATAGCCTTGACTAGACAGACCTTGGTTGGCAAAGTAATGTCTCTGCTTTTTAATATGCTATCTAGGCTGGTCATAACTTTCCTTCCAAGGAGCAAGCGTCTTTTAATTTCATGGCTGCAATCAGCATCTGCAGTGATTTTGGAGCCCAAAAAGTAAAGTCTGACACTGTTTCCCCATCTATTTCCCATGAAGTGATGGGACCAGATGCCATGATCTTTGTTTTCTGAATGTTGAGCTTCAAGCCAACCTTTTCACTCTCCTCTTTCACTTTCATCAAGAGGCTTTTGAGTTCCGCTTCACTTTCTGCCATAAGGGTGGTGTCATCTGCATATCTGAGGTTATTGATATTTCTCCCGGCAATCTTGATTCCAGCTTGTGCTTCTTCCAGCCCAGCGTTCCTCATGATGTACTCTGCATAGAAGTTAAATAAGCAGGGTGACAATATACAACCTTGCCATATTCCTTTTCCTATTTGGAACCAGTCTGTTGTTCCATGTCCAGTTCTAACTGTTGCTTCCTGACCTGCATACAGGTTTCTCAAGAGACAGGTCAGGTGGTCTGGGATTCCCATCTCTTTCAGAATGTTCCACAGTTTATTGTGATCCACACAGTCAAAGGCTTTGGCATAGTCAATGAAGCAGAAATAGATGTTTTTCTGCAACTCTCTTGTTTTCTCCATGATCCAGCGGATGTTGGCTTTCTTTAGGGTTTTGTAATGTTCAGCATACATATCCTAAAAATGTCGACAGAAATCTATTTCATGGGTTTGTTTTGTCTTATTGTACATGAAACTATTTTTAAAATTTGCAATATTCATTGTTAGTAGATGGAAATACAGTTGGTTGTAGATAATCCTGTCTTCTATAGAGACAGGTTTATTTCTTCCTTTTCCAAAATGTGTGTGATTTTCCTCGCTATACTGGACTCGCCAGAACCTACAGCTGAATAGGTGGCCTCCTTGCCTGGCCTCTGATTTTGGAGGGAAAGCAGTCAAATCTTCATCATTAGGTAGGATGCAGGTATAGGGGCCATTAAAAAAAAAAAAAAAAACAAGTTAAGAAATTTCTTTATATACACCTATTGAGATGATCATAGCTTATTTTCATTCTCTTCTGCTGATATGATGAACTGATTTTAAATACTGAACAGTTCACCTTCATAGGATAAACAACCTGGTCATGTTGCAATATCCTTTTTGCACACTGTAGATTCAATCTGCTAATGTGCTTGAGGCCTTTCGCATCTTTGTCATTGAGGAATTGTTTAATGACTTCCTCTGGCTGTGGTGTCTAGTGATGCTGGCAACAAAAAGTGACCCGCAAAGTCCTCTTTCCTTGCGTGCTTCGTGGAGGAGTTCTTGGAGAATTGATATAATTTCTTCTATATATGGTTGGTAGAATTCATCAGTGAAGCTGTCTGGGCTTGAATTTTCCTTTATGGGGAAATTTCTACTCTGTCAATTAGTAGAATAGATGTAAGACTATTTAGGCTATTTCTTCTTGAGTCAGCTTTGGTATTTGTGCCTTTCAAAAAAAGTCGTCTTCATCTCAGGAGTGAAATGTCTACTGTTGTTCACGCCACATAATTCTCATCTTCTCAGAGCTGGGAGGACTTGTCAGTGTCCTCTTTCATTAACATTGTTAATTTGTGTCTTTCTTCCCTTGCTCTGACTAGGGATTTATTGGTTTTATTGATATGTTTTAAAGAATTAGCTTTAGATTCATCAATCTCTGTTCTTATCTCTATTACTCCTTTCTTCGGTTTGCCTTCACGTCAACTTGCTCTTATTTTCCTGGTTTCTTAAAGAAGTTTAGATCATTGTTTTGAGATCTTTTCCCCCTAGTTTAAATATTTAATGCTATAAATTTCCCTCAAAGAACAATATGAGCTACACCCTAGAGCTTTTTGTAGGTTTTCCCCATGATGACTTCTCTGTACAGTGAGTTAATGTCAAATAATTTGAATTTTCACTTATCTTTATTACTAATACTTTAATCCCATTGTGGTGAGAGAAGATTTTACACAATTTAAATACTTTAAAATTTATTCCGAATTGCATTATGGCTAGGAATACGGCCTATGTTAGAAATGATCCATGTGATGTATATCTCCACTCCTGGTAAGATTCTTTAGTGTTCATCTGATATTACCATAGTCACTTCAGATTTCTTTTTATTAGTGTTCTTATGGTACATATCTTTTACCTTTCTTGTACCTATAGCTCTGCCTTCCTATTTAAGGAGATTTCTTCCAGACAGCACATATTTGGGTCTTGATATTTCTCTCCCAGTTTCATAGTTTCTGTTTCATAGCTGGTACACTTAGACCATTATAATTAATGGAATTACTGATGTGGCTGGATTCTATTGTGCCATCTTGTTAGTTCTTCAGTGTGTGTGCTAGTTTCCTGTGTTTTGCTCCTTGTTTCTCTTTGACGCTTGATTTTGGACAGTCAGTCACAATATGGTCAGAGATGATTCCGGTCCCACAGAAAGTTTGACTTGGGGCCTATTTATAAACATCTTTATTGAGATCCAAGGGATCTGGTGAGGTGGCAGAACAAGACTCACAAAGACCTTGCTGGCAGTCAGGCGCACACGTGTAAAATCACATACGTGGAGGCGCCTCTTTCAACACCGAGCTCTGGGTGTTCTATACAACTGCTGTCAATACGTGTTTGTAAGTAAGCAAAAGAGGTAAAAACACTATACATCTGGGAGAGACACCAAGTCAAAGAACGTGACCGTGACTCACGTTACCTCTTTAATAAGGCTGCCGTGTCAAATAACCTGAGAGGCGGGTATTACTCCAACAGGAGAATTAGGAATGAAAACCAAAGGCTCAGAAAGGTTATAAAGCATGTCCAGTAAGTACAATGTTTGTTCCAGAGTAGCACAAAGTATTCTCTTAAAGCTATTAATTCTTAGTCAAATATTTCTTAAAAGAAAACAAATAAGTACCTGATTTTATTCAGCAACATTATCATCCTGGGAAACATTCCAGTGAGTCACACTGTCAATGGTTTCCACAGTAGTAAGCATTTATGAAAAGAAACATTCTTAAGCCCTTCTTTCTTTCATCAATTAAGCCTGGATGGGCTGACTGAGCACCTGCCCAGGTCATGTCTTAATCTACCTCACAGGATAGCTAAAGGAAAAGACAGGCAAAGTCACGATTACTGACTGTTCAAAGAATACTACAGCAAAAAATTGAAAATATACCTATTTACATACACTGATGTATATGAAGGGTGGGGAAGAATTACCTGCTTCAGGGGTTATGTGCCTTTTAAATTCATCCAGTAATGTCCAAACACAAGCAAATATCTAGGTTAAATTAATAAAAAGTGATCCTTGGTATCAAGGATGAAAATGTGCCTTTGTGCTAATTCTTACTTTGTGATTTATTTAATCTACAGGTCTAGAGAGACACCGAGTTGATGTAAATTGCTTTCTTCTCAACGACAGCAGTCAACAAATGCACATTTGTCTGATGTAGATAACCCTTAACCTTCCAGAAGACTTGAAGAATGCCCTTCAACTTAAAAGCATTTTTCCTCCATCGTCCTTAACATGATGACAGGTTTAGGACATGACTAAACAATTCAAACCAACAAATATATACAACAACCTATTTTGAGTGAGTTGATGTGCTGGAGAAAACTGGAGGAAGGAGAAGATAGCACAGGAAGGTGTGATAAGATAGAGAATGTTTACTTTGGTTGAAACCTGACTTACCAACTTAATTGTAAAATGTAGACCCATATATTGATCAACTATAAAGGACACAATACTTTTAAGTACATAGGGAACATTTAGAAAACCCAAACAGAACACATGCTAAAAGACAAAGTAAATCTAAGCAGGTGCTAATGAAACCACACAGAACAGGCTGTCTGATCAGGATAATTAGACTAGAAATAATACAGAGATAATTAGAAAAAAATCCATATATTTAGAAACTACATATGGGTCGATCACAATAAACTGTGGAAAATTCTGAAAGAGTTGGGAATCCCAGACCACCTGACCTGCCTCTTGAGAAACCTGTATGCAGGTCAGGAAGCAACAGTCAGAACTGTACATGGAACAACCGACTGGTTCCAAATAGGAAAAGGAGTGCGTCAAGGCTGTATATTGTCACCCTGCTTATTTAACTTATATGCAGAGTACATCATGAGGAACGCTGGGCTGGAAGAAGCACAAGCTGGAATCAAGATTGCTGGGAGAAATATCAATAACATCAGATATGCAGATGACACTACCCTTATGGCAGAAAGTGAAGAGGAACTCAAAAGCCTCTTGATGAAAGTGAAAGAGGAGAGTGAAAAGGTTGGCTTGAAGCTCAACATTCAGAAAACAAAGATCATGGCATCTGGTCCCATCACTTCATGGGAAATAGATGGAAAAACAGTGGAAACAGTGTCAGACTTTATTTTTGGGGGCTCCAAAATCACTGCAGATGCTGATTGCAGCCATGAAATTAAAAGACGCTTACTCCTTGGAAGGAAAGTTATGACCAACCTTGATAATATATTAAAAAGCAGAGACATTACTTTGCCAACAAAGGTCCGTCTAGTCAAGGCTATGGTTTTTCCCGTGGTCATGTATGGATGTGAGAGTTGGACTGTGAAGAAAGCTGATCGTCGAAGAATTGATGCTTTTGAACTGTGGTGTTGGAGAAGACTCTTGAGAGTCCCTTGGACTGCAAGGAGATCCAACCAGTCCATTCTAAAGGAGAGCAATCCTGGGTGTTTATTGGAAGGACTGATGCTAAAGCTGAAACTGCAATACTTTGGCCACCTCATGCGGCGAGTTGACTCACTGGAAAAGACTCTGATGCTGGGAAAGGTTGGGGGCGGGAGGAGAAGGGGACAACCGAGAATGAGATGGCTGGATGGCATCACCGGCTCTGTGGACATGAGTTTGAGTGAACTCCGGCAGTTGGTGATGGATAGGGAGGCCTGGTGTGCTGTGATTCATGGGGTCGCTGAGAGTCGGACACGACTGAGCGACTGAACTGAACTGAACACATGGGTCAAAAAGGAAACAAGGGAATCTTTAAAATATCGTCAGCGAAAAACAGTGCAATATATAAAAACTTGCAGGATGCAGCTAAAGCAGTATTTAGCAGGAAATTTATAGCTTTAAAGGACTGTATGTGAAAAGAAAAAGATGAACAATAAAAGCTGTAATCTTCTAAGTAGCTCTGAAAAAGTAACAAATTTGTCGTAAGGGGGTTTAAAAGGTGGAGACAATTTTTGAAAGAGTAAAATCAATAAAGCAGAAGCAGAGAAAAATAAAAAGAGTGAAAATTCAAAGGAAAAGTTGCCTTTGTTTTAAAATATTAGTAAAATGGATAAGCCTCTTCCTGGATCCATCCCCATCCAATCCCCTTGGGTGAGAGAGAGGGAGGGGAAGGGAGAGAGAGGAGGAGCGTAGATCACTACCCTTACTCTCAGATGTTACAGACACTGAAAAGAAAATATTATGAACAGTTTTTGCAAATAAATACTTTAACTGAAATGGGGTAACTCGGTGAACAAAATAAATTACAAGAACTGATTCAAGAAGAAAAAGAAAACAACAACAACAAAAATAGCTCTAATTGAAGAATTGGATTTTGCAATTAGAAACCTTCCCCTAAGGAAATTTCAAGCTCAGAGGAATGAAAGGCAAATTCATTCAAATAATAGGACAATACAAATTGAAATCAGATTCAGTCTCTCAAAGAACAGAAAAAGATGCAACACTTCCCATTATGTTCCTGCTATACCCTGACATCCACACCTGGAAAAACGCATTGAAAAAAGAAATTACAAGTCAACACCTCTCGTAACTGTGACACAGAAATCCCAACCAAAAATTAACAAATCAACATCCACAACATACAAAGACAATAAATCACAACTAAGTGGGCTTCCCTGGTGGCTCAGTGGTAAAAAAAAATCTGCCTGCTATGCAGGGGATGCAGGTTCGATCCCTGGGTCAGTGGATCACCTGAACTAGAAAATGGCAATCTGCTCCAGGATTCCGGCCTGGGAAATCCCACTGTCAGAGGAGCCTGGTGGGCAACAGTCCATGGGGTCACAGGAGAATCAGGTATGACTCACCAATTAAAGAACAACAAAGTTGCTTTGTTATAGAAGTGAAAAAAAATAATTTAGTACTTAAATGTAATTCAGTATAGTAACCAAGGAAAAACAAAAGTCAGTGCAGAAGAAAGATCTGATAAATTCATCAATACTCACTCACAATAAATGCTCTCAGCAAGTTAGAGATAGAAACTTCCTTATTCTGATAAAGGTTACCTACTTTAAAAATCTCAAGAGTTTAAACCGAAATGGTGAGATACTGAGTGATTTTTTTCCCTGAAGTCATCAACAAGACAAAGATGTCTCTACTTAACCTTATTCAACACTATACACAGATGAAACAATTGTGTATAGACGATCCAAAAGGAAATACAAAAATAGAATAAGTACAACTGGAGATTGTTAAGGAAAATAACAATACCATTTATGATAGCAACTGGAGAAGAGCATGGCAACCCACTCCAGTATTCTTGCCTGGAGAATCCCATGGACAGAGGAGCCTGGCAGGCTGCAGTCCATGGTGTTGCAAAGAGTCGGACACAACTGAAGTGATTTAGCATACCATGGTAGCAACTATATAAAATACATTAGAATGCACTTAATAAACAATGTACAAGGCTTTTACATAAAAATTTCATTGGCAGAAATTGAACAAATGAGGCAAATATCACATTACTTAACTGTAAGATATTACTGTTGTTGAATTACCCTCTAACGACCCGTGGAATCAATGTAATCCCAATCAAATTTCCAAGAAGCTTTTGGGGAGAGTTTTAATGACTAACAAGTCAGTGATAAAATCTGTATGGAAATTCACAGAACCTAGGATAGCCATAACAATAATAAAAGAACAAACTTCAAGAACTCACAATATCTCACTTCAAACTTGTAGGGTGAAGCTTCAAGAACCATGATCACATCCTATTGGTGCGGGAATACCAGACCAAGCCAACAGAACAGAGAGTCCAGAAATAAACACACAGATACAGCATCTACTGATTTTTGACAAAAGCAATCTAATGGGAAAAAGAACGTCGGGAGAATCACTGGATAAACGTATACAGAAAAAAGAAGAGAAACTTGACTCCCTATATCACATCATATTCAGAAGTAAATTTTACATGGGTTAAAGGCCAAAGCATGAAAGGTAGTATAAAAATTCTAAAAAACAGAAAAAAGCAAGATTTTATAAATGGGCAGAAAGACTAAGAATAATCACCAGGCTTATGAAAAGCTGCTCAATATCATTACTTATTAAAAAATTAAAACCAAGGGATACTTCTCCATAGCAATAAAATACCTAAAACTTAAAAAGACCAACAATACCAAATACTGGCACAAAGAGAATTCTCGTATCTTGAAGGCACACGTTTTTGGGAAAATGACTCACAATATCTACTAAAGCTGAACAGTAATCCACTGGAACAGTAATTTCATTCCTGCAGAAGATCAGTAAGGGCATAGTTTAACATAACACTACAAATCAACTGGTTATAATTGACATTTATAGACTACTTCATCCAACAAGAGCAGAACATACATTCTTTTCAAACTCCCATGTAAGATTCAACAAGACAGATCCCATTCTGAGCCATAAGACATACCTTAACAAATTTAAAATAGAAATCATATAATGTCAGTTCTCAGATCACAAGAGAATTAAACTAGAAATCAATAACAGAAAGAAAACTGAACATCCCACCCAAAATATTTAGAGAATAAACACACTTCTAACTAATACATGGGTCAAAGATGAAACTTCAAGATAAACAAAACTATTTTGAACTAAATGAGAAGAGAAACACAACTTACTGAAATTTGCTGGAGGCGATGAAAGTAGTGCATAGAGGGAAACTTACAATGAGCGCATGTATCAGAAAAGATACATCTAAACCAAGAATCTAAGTCCACACCTTAGGAGACTGAAGAAAAACAGCAAATCAAAACCAAAGTAAATGGAAGAAGAAGTAGAGCATAAATCAATCAAGAAAAATGAACAAAATCAAAAGCTGGTTCTTGGTAAAGATCAATAAAATTGATAAGACTTCTGCCAAGCTAAGAATTAAAGATAGAAGACACAAATTACTTATTTCAGAAATGAAATACGGGACATCACTATAGATCCTATGGATATTAAAACGATAACGGAGTATTATGAACCCTGTGTCCATTATTTGATACGTAGATGATAATGGACTGATTCTTTGAAAGACACAATCTGCCAAAATTCACATTAGAAGAAATAGACAATACGAATAGGCCTGTATCTAGAAAAGAAGTTTAATCAATAAATAATTTTCCAAACCAGAAAGCGCCAGGTCCAGCCAGATTCACTGGGGAATTCTACCAAGCATTTAACGGAGAAATGATTCCAAAACTCTAAAGTCTGTTTCAAAGGATAAAGGAAGAGGGAATACTTCCTAATTCATTATATGAGACCAGCATTACCCAAATATCAAAACCAGACAAAAGACATTACAAAAGAAGAAAACTATAGACTATAGATTGCTACTGTCCATGAATATAGATGTAAAAATTCACAACAAAGTATTTATTAGTAAATAAAAATAATAATGTATAAAAATATTTATATACCACAACCAAGTGGGATTTAAACCACGTATTCAAGGCTGGCATCAATATTTCAAAATTAATGTAATCCATTAAATCAACATGCTGAGATACAAAAATCACGCGGTCATAAGTGATATGGAAAAAGCATGAGAAAATCCAACACCGATTCATGATAAAATCACTCAGAAAACAGGAATAGAGAAGAGCTTCCTTCAGTTTGATAAAGAATAAAAATATCTATAGCTAATATCATACATAATGGTGAGAAACTTGAAACTTTCCCACTAAGATCAGGAATAAGGCATCAATGTCCCCTCTGGCCATTCCTTTTCAACACTGAACAGAAAGCACTAGATAATGCACCAAGAAAAGAGGAGGAAATACAACGTATACAGACTGGTAAGCAAGACATCTTTTTCACAGATGATATGATCATCTATGTAGACTATCCAAAAGAACTGTCTAAAAAATCCTCCTGGAACTAATTACAGCAAGATTGCAGGATACAAGGTTAATATACAAAAGGTAATTGCTTTCAAACTACCAGCAATAAACAAGTGAAATTTAAAATTAAAATCACAATACATTTACGATCGCACCCCCTCACCCCCAAATGAAACACTTAGGTGTAAATCTGACAATACACGCACAAGATCTGCACAACTGAAACTCCAAATTCTGATGAGCAAAACCAAGAACCAAATCAATGGACAGACAGGAAATCAGCCCTGAATATTCACTGGAAGGACTGATGCTGAGGCTGAAGCTCCAATCCTATGGCCGCCTGATGTGAAGAGCTGATTCACTGGAAAAGACCCTGATGCTGGGAAAGACTGAAGGCAGGAGGAGAAGGGGACGACAGAGGATGTGATGGTTGGACGGCATCACCGACTCAATGGACATGAGTTTGAGCAAACTCTGGGAGGTGATAAAGGACAGGGAAGCCTGGCGTGCAGCAGTCCACGGGGTTGCAAAGAGTCAGACACAACTGAGTGACTGAACAACAACAAGCAAAACAGTGCAGCACTGGTGAAAAACAGAGGGAGGAACAGAGCACAGCTCTCAGAAACGGACCAACATACGTACAGTCAACCAATCTCCAACAAAGGAACAAAGGCAACACATGGAGAAAAGTCTTTTCAACAGATGATACTCGAAAAACACTCGCAAAAAAAAAAAAAAAAAAATCAATCCAGACACAGACTTCACGCCCTTTTCAAAAATTAACCCCAAATGGATATTAGACCTAAATGTACATTATAATACTATATAATGGAGAAAACCTAGATAACCCTGCATATGGTGATGATCTTTTAGATTAAAAAACCAAAAGTACAGTCTGTGAAAGAAATAATTGATAAACTCAGTTCAGTTCAGTTCAGTCGCTCAGTCTGTCCGACTCTTTGCGACCCCATGAATCACAGCACGCTGGACCTGCCTGTAATTGAAAACCTCTGCTTTGGGAAAGACAATGTCAAGAAAGTAAGACAATCCACAGACTAACAGAAAACATTTGCAAAACACATTTGACAAAAGATGGATCTAAAGTATATATAACTCTTTTTCTCTGGTGGCTCAGATGGTGAAAGAGTCTGTCTACAATGTGGGAGACCCAGGTTCAATCCCTGGGCTAGGAAGATCCCCTGGAGAAGAAAATGGCAACCCACTCCAGTATTCTTGCCTGGAAAATTCCATGGACGGAGGAGCCTGGCAGGCTATGATCCGTAGTGTCACAAAGAATGACTATCACACACAAAATACATAAAGAACTCTTAAAATTCAGTAGTGAGAAAACAGGTAAACCTGATTTTAACAGTGGGCCAAGAGCCTAAAGAGATACCTTTCCAAAGAAGGCGGCAAGCCACTCCAGTATTCTTGCTGGAAAATCCCGTGGATGGAGCAGCCTGGCAGGCCACAATCCGTGGGGTCACAAAGAGCTGGATATGACTGAATGACTTCACTTTCTTCACTTTCACTTTCTTTCCAAAGAAGATATGCAGATGGCAAAATAAGCAGATGAAATGACGTTCCTCATCGTACGTCATCAAGAAAATGCAAATTAAAACGAGATACCACTACACACGTATCAGAATGGCCACAATCCTGAACACTGAAAAACCAACTCCCGGTGAGAACATGGAGTGACAGGAACCCGCATTCATCACCGCTGGCGATGTAAAACAGCACAGCCACTTTGTGAAACAGTCTGGCAGTTCCTTATAAAATCAAACACACTCTTACCACACAAGGAGCAGTCACATTCTTCAGAATTTACCTAAAGGAGTTCAAAATTTATGTCCCCACAAAAACTTGTGCACATATGCTTATAGCAGCCTTATTCATAACTGCCGAAACCTGGAAGCAGCCAAGATTATTCAGTAGGAGAATGGCCAAATAAACTGGTACACTCAGAGAACAAAATATTATTCAGCACTAAAAAGAAATGAGCTATTATTGTCATGAGAAGACATGGGAGTAAAATTAAGTGCATATCACTAAGTGAAGAAATCAATCTGAAAAGGCTACATATTATATGATTCCAACACTATATGACTTTCTGGAAAGATAAAACTATCAGTTCAGTCGCTCAGTTGTATCTGACTCTGCAACCCTATGGCCTGCAGCACGTCAGGCTTCCCTGTCCATCACCAATCCCAGAGCTTGCTCAAACTCATTTCCATTGAGACGGTCATGCCATCCAACCATCTCATCCTCTGTCGTCCCCTTCTCCTCCTGCCTTCAATCCTTCCCAGCATCAGGGTCTTTTACAGTGAGTCAGTTCTTTGCATCAGGTGGCCAAAGTGTTCCAGCTTCAGCATTGCTCCTACCAATGAATATTCAGGACGGACTGGATGGATCTCCTTGCAGTCCAAGGGACTCTCAAGAGTCTTCTCCAACACCACAGTTCAAAAGCATCAATTCTTTGGCTGTCTTTATGGTCCAACTCTCACACCCATACATGACTACTGGGGGGAAAAACCATAGCTTTGACTAGACAGACCTTTGCCAGCAAAGTAATGTCTCTGCTTTTCAATATGCTGTCTAGCTGTGTCACAGCTTTTCTTCCAAAACAAAACTATGGAGGCAGTAAATCGGTGGTTTCCAGAGCTTAAGAGATAGGAGTGGATAAATAGCGGGGGTGGAGGGGGGTTGGGGGGCATGAAGGACTTTTAGGGCAGTCAAACTACTTTGTATAATAGATATAGACCATTAATATCTATCCAAACACATAGTTCACCAAGAGTTAACCACACTATAGATCTCATATGTACATGTATCTTGTACACATAGATAATCATATACTAGAGAAACCTACCACAATATGTATGTTTTTGAACGTTCACTGCACAGAAATGTATCTATAATCACAATCCTTAGTCCCTAACACACTCACCATTGGACCATGCTGCATTTTAAAATGAATGAAATATCCATGAACCCATCACCTAGACAAAAGCTAAAACTCCCACCCATCCACATAAGCCCTGTATGCTCGAACCCATTTTCTGAGGTCATCTTCCTCCTGATTACGACTATGTACATTACTCACTTGCTCTCTTTTAAAAGCAGCCTTATTCCATCTATATGACTTGCTAAAACGTATTTTAGATTTCAACGGTATTTCATGAGAAAAACTGTACAAGCTGTAATCCTTTGGGCTTACTTTCTACAGCTGCATTGCTGATATTCATCTGCATTGACACACACCACTGTAGGTCTTGTGCGTGAACCACTGTATGACACTGCTGCTCACCAGAACAGCTTGCTCAGTGTTGCAGTGTCCCTGCTGCTGACAGGCATGTGAATTGTTCCCATGCTTCCTGTTACTGTCAACAGCACAGAAGAAAAAACAAAAACATTTGATAGTAAGTCTCGTCTTTCTGCAATTATTTCTCTTGGTTGGTGAATGTTCAGCAACGGCGCACAATGCTAAATTCTTGTCCAAGTCCCTCATATCTGCACTCCTGAGGACAACACGTGAGGATCCTCCACTCCCTCCCACTAGCTGGCACTGTGAGACCTCCTGGGTTTTGGTCAATGGAAGGTGCGCATCATGTATGTCACTGATGTGACATTTTTCTAAATCACTAGTGCTGCTGAACATCTCTTTATATGGTTACTAGAGATTCATGAATTTTCTAACATTACATTTCTTGAACACCTGAAATAAGCCTATCTTTCCCACATTATGTCAGATTTAATTTGCTACTGTATTCAGAACAGTTTTCATCTATTTTAACGAGTGAAACAGCCTGCAATAGTCACAGTGTGTCCATCTGAATTCCAAATCAGAGCTCGGCTGACCTGACAGAATGAGCAGGATGGTGAGTATGCTTCAACATTTTTATCTTCTAGAAATGTGAAATTGGGATGTGTTTCAGAAATGGAAGAAATCAACTATTAAAACTGAGTCAGATGGCTTTCTTTGTGGGAAGATCTTAACCACTGTTTTTATTGCTTTTGAAGTTATAGAATTATTCAAGTGAATATGAATTTGTAGAGTCACGAGAAACTTGTCCAGGTTTTCAAAACTTTAATATATACCCAAAGACATTATGTTTTATTAACATTTAAATCTAATATTTCTGTACTTTTCCATTTCCTTGATAATATTATTCATACATGCCTCACCTTTCTTTAACCAATTTTTTTTTTAAAGAACCAACTTATGGTTTTGTTTATTGTATTTCTGGTTTTTTTGTATTTTGCTAATTTCGACTGGAGGAGGAAACAGCAACTCACTCCGGTATTCCTGCTGGAAGATCCCAAAGGCACCTGTCAGAGTTCATAAAGTCACAAAGAACTGGACGCGACTGAGCGCATATGTGCACGCACACACATTGTAATTTTATCATTACTTTTAGGGTTCTCCCCCACTAATTTCTTAAAATGGGTCCTTCATCACTTTATGCTCTTAAGATTCAAGATTACTGTTCTATTTTAACTCTCAATTGCATGCTTCTTTTGTTTATATTAAAAATGAGTATAAATTTGTTTCTATTAAGAAAATACAAATACATTTTATTTGTTTCATTAACTATGTAGTAACCCTTCAATCACAACAATATAATTTCTCTGCATCATACGTATTTTATATATGTATATGACTATTCCAGTTTTCTTTTGGTTAGTATTCTCCCAGCATGCTCATTCCACCCATTCACTTTTAAAGTCTGACTGTTTGTATATCCTTCATGAGTGGTATACAGAATTCTATTCAATCTACCAATCTTTGTCTTTTTCACTAATGAGTTTAGCTCATTCACGTTTATTGCGATCATTACGTTGAGGCCTGTATGTAAGAGCATGCTTTCATCGAGCCCTCTTTACGTTGGGTATGACATTCTGTGCTCTCTACGTTGCTTTCCTTTAAGACTGAAACACTCCTCCATCATCTCTATTTCTGGAGCTACTGCTGAAAACTTTGAAGTCAGTATAATCGCTGCTTCTTTACACATGCTCTCCTTTTGTCCTTCCACAGTATTTTAGAACTTTCTTTCTGATGTTCTTAAATTGCACTGTGATATTCCTAGATGTCCATTTCCCATTCTCTTGGCTCTTTGGTTTTCTCTTGGACCTTTTTCTGAAGCCTTTCATCTTTTCTTAATTCCACGAAATTTACAGCCATTACATCTTCAAGCATTTCATCCTGGAAGCAATGTGTGATGGGAGATTACACAATTGGGATATTAACAATTGTTGCTAACAACTCTTCTTTAGCCCTCAAGGGACTCTCATGGAGAAGCAGCCACTCTCTTCAGGGAAGAGGCTGAGCCACGGCTTCAGTCTACACCCAGCAAACACTGCGGTGTCTCAGAGATTCACATGCACTTAGTGGAAGCAGGAACACATTTCCTTCTGCAAAGATGTGAAGGAGAGATTACTGGGCTCACGTGCTCCTTCAACAACCGCCCATCACCTTTTGACTGACTTAAGAAACTTGTGTTGCCTGCAGACTGGAGCCTGGGGCGAGCCGGGAGCCATGCTTAGGACAGGTCTGAGCAGGTGCTCACTCCAGAGTTGTGGCTGAGCTGGGAGCCATCCTGAGCACAGGTCTGAGCAGGCGCACACTCCAGAGCCGTACAGGGCAGCGCGGCACCTGTTACCGGCTTGTCAGGGTTGCCGTACGGAAGCACCACAGGCCAGGCAGCTTCAACAGAAACACAGAAACTCACCAACAGAAACTTTTTGTTTTTCCCCTCACAGGTCTGGAGGCTGGATGTGCAAGTAAATGGAGTCAGCAGGGCCTCCTTCATTCTGAGGCCTCTCTCCTCGGCTGGCAGATGGCCACCTACTTGCTGTCATTCTCCTGTATTCACAGGCACCTCTGGCATCTCTGTGTTCTCATCTTCTGTTCTTACAAGATACCAGTCAGAATGGACCAAAGCCCACCCTGTGAGTCTCACATTACTTTTATCACCTCTTAATAGGCTCTATCTCCAAATATAGTCTGTACTCTCAGGGACTAATGGCTAGAGCCCCAAAATATGAATTCTGGGGGACACAATTCAGTCCAAAACGCTTGTACAATCTGAGAGTGAGAGCCTCCTTACGTGTTGCTCCCAGGCTGGTCTCTGGCCTCTCACAGTCCCAGTCCAGTTGATTCAGCCAGAAAGGAAGAAGGGAGCCAGCCTGTATTGAGCATGTACATGGACATTAGGAAAGACCATATGAGGAACCATGATCTCAAGGTCCCTCGGTTACCAAGGTTGTATAAATTCCAGAAAAGAGACAGAGCCAGCTGCACAAGGCACTCCACTTTGTCAAGGGCTCTGCAGTCAGAGGGCACTGCAAGCCCACCTGCACCGCAAGCTTGTAAGACACATTCCCGTCCACCTCTCAGCAGTGTTCTATCAAGGGACAAAGACAAGAACACCGTTCAAGGTGTTGATTAAGAGGCGAGAACTCCACATATGCCCAGCGAAGTTTGCAGAGAAACATGCTGCCTATCACAGCACACTGAGGGACAGGCGTGCCGGTCGCTGAAAGCGTTGACACGTGCGAGAAACAAAAACGCTGTCTTCAAGAGGAGCAGCTCCTGGAGAGCCTTACAGATTTACACACCCTCAGCGTTAGACAAGCCAAGTGTGCTTGCTCCTGTCAATTTAAACTCGACTCTATAATTAGAAAGCATAACTTTCAGCTTCACTTAGTGAGTTTAAAACCTAACTAATAACTTGCATATGTCAACTATGGCCATTTTTCAATTGTATAACACCTCATTCATTCACCTTACAAACGCAAATGTCAGCATGGCCTCATTGAAGACAAAATGCAGTACCGAAAAGGACTTACATTCTGGAGGGAAATGGGCATCCACAAAACAATCTGTAGAACTCACAGACAATCATTAGTAGAAGACAATGCTTTTTCTTTAAATTTAAAAACAAGACAAGAATGCCTATCATCACAACTTCTGTTCAAAATGAGGAGACCTCAGCCAGAGAAGCCAAGAAAAATAAATGAAGTATAATTTAAAAATGAAGGAATACTAGCCTTGAGGCCTGCTTTCAGGCAAAGGCTGCCTGGAGATCCTGCACGGGGAGGGTTCACTCCGAGCTGGGCTGCAAGCTGACTGACAGAGAGGCCCATTCTCAGCAACATGAGCAGGCTCAGTTCCCCAAAGCCGTCGGTCACCAGAAGCCTGTTGGGCACTGTGCTGGCGAGGTGGTCACGCACCTCATCTTCAACAATCCTGAGAGTGCTTCTATCCAGGGAAAGTAAGACAGTGACCCAACGCATGAAGACGATGTGAACTTCTGGGGCTTCTCTACTGCAGAAATTTCAACCACGGAGCAAAATGTGGTGATGATAAAATTTTACTTCACAGATGGATTTCCTAGAACTAAGACCATACAAACTCTAGCCCTGTGTTTAAAGAAAAGATGATAAAAGAATAACTCAGAACCAAATTTACTTCTTCACAGTGCATCTCACACAGGGAATGCAAATCCTCTCTCCATACACACTGTGGTGCCATACATAGGGCAGGGTTTCTTCGTGACCCATTTGTGAGAAACTTTTTTATATTCTTTTCTCTGAGGGGTGTGGGTCTTGTTTTCATGTACCTTCTTTTCATGTATGCTCTAGTTTACAATATGAGTAACATTTGGAAATGAAGAAAAGTTTAATAATAATCAGGCAGTGTAGGGGAAACCCATCTCTTAATACTGTCATATCTCAACTTTAAATTATTCACTTAAAAATAATTTTAAAACACCATCGCCTAAACATGTGTGTTTCTAGGCAAGACAATAAGTAATAGGAACAAGATTTATTTCCCCACCAAAAGCAAACAAGAGAGAAAAAAATAAACAACACATATGAAACAACAGTTTAAGACACTGGGTAGTCAAGTAGAGAGGTCTGTGAAAAATGGGAAATGAGTGTGGTGAATGTCACGATGGCCCCAGCTTACTGTCTTCAGCATTTCAAGGTCACGGCACTGAATGAGTATACAGGCAGAGAATGCTGCCCTCACAGAATAAATGCAGCTGTGGACCCAGGAGACCAGAGCAAGCAGAGTTGGCAGGACAGAAGTAGACACAGAACAGAACAGACACTGCTGGCCCAGCTCAAGCATCCCCCGAGGACTGCCAACACATCCATGTGAGGAATACACCACACTGAGGAAAAACGAGGGAACAGTGAAGACGTTCTGACAGGGCTGTGCACACACCCGATTCCCAGCAGGTACACTGGAAAACCTCATAATTCATGCAGCATTAGGGAGAGCACTCAGGTCTTGCTTCGGCAGAAATAATTAGCACTAGGATGAACACTGCTCTGATTTTTCCTAACAAATTTTAAAAGAAGACCCCAAAGAATCAAATTATTTTGACAAATTTAACTGCATTTCAGAATGAAACCTAAGAATATTTATTAGAATGCAAAAATATCCTACTCCCAACAAGTTAAAATTCACAATTCCAGATATCCAATTGATTGCCAGGCAAGAAAATATCAGGAAAATAGGACTCCTTATAAGAAGAAAGAACTACTTGAAAACAACCTAGAACTAACTCAGATGTTAGAGTTAGGTAAGAACACAAAGAGCAGTTACTATAACTATTTCAGATGTTCAAAAGGTTAGTAAGAATTGTAGGATATGGAAATAAAGACAGAATTTCTAGGGATGAAAATTACAAAATCCAAGATGAAAACTACTCTGGGTGGCAGTAACAGATTATAGACACTCCAGAAGAAAGGATAAGTGAACTTGAATGCTTACACAAACTATCCAAAATGGACAGAGGGAGAAAACATCCAAAATGGAAGGAAGAGAAGAAGGACACTAGTGGGCTTGGGGACAACTCCAAGAAACATTATAAGGCAGAACAGGAGCTTCTGAGAGGGAAGAAAAAACACCCATGAAGAAAAACCTGCCAAAACATTTCCACATTCAATGCAAACTATGAATGCACAGACTGAAGATGGCCAATGAAACCACGCTCAAGAAACATGAAGAAAACTACACCAAGACTCATCATAACTAAATTTCTCAAAAACCCTGAGAGAGGTTTATAAGCAGTCAGAGAAAAAAAGACATTTACACAGAAAGAACAACAAAGAAAGAATGACAGCAGAATTCCTGTTGAAAACAATGCAAACAAAGAGACAGTGGAGCTAAACTTATAAAGCAGACAGGAAAAAAACCCAGCAGTCTAGAATTCTCTGCCCAGTGAAAATCTCTTTCAATATCAGGGAGCAATGAAGACTTTTTGGACATGTGAAAGTTCTAAGAATTCATGACCAGCAGTCCACCACTATGAGAAATGTTTCCAGAAATTCCAGGCAGAAGGAAATGATGCGAGGTGGAAACACAGATCCAAACACAGAATGAAGAGAAAGCTTTATTGGGACACAGCCACTCTCACTACTTGAAGGGCAGAGGCGAGTAGCTGAGACAGATTACAGATGGCAAAGCCCAAAACAGGAGCTCCTTATAGGCGATATTTACTTAGGCTCTATCAGACAAACCCATTTTAATGTAAAACTATTTGCTCTTTAGTATCTGTGTACCTGAAACTACCTTTCTAAAACAATACTGATATATGGAAAAAGTGACTTCTAAAAGGATGTTTACCCGATGTCAGACTAGTTTTGGAGATGGGGATAGGAGGTGATTTGTCATTTTATATTTTGCTTTCTTGTATTGCATACACTTTAAAAAGAAGAATATGTCATTTTAGGCTTTGCTGGCGGCTCAGCTGGTAAAGAATCTCCTTGCAATGCAGAAGACCCTGGTTCGATTCCTGGGTCAGGAAGATATTCTGGAGAAGGGATAGGATACCCACTCTAGTGTTCTTGGGCTTCCCTGGTGGCTCAGCTGATAAAGAATCTGCCTGCAATGTGGGAGACCTGGGTTTGATCCCTGGGTTGGGAAGATCCCCTGGAGAAGGAATAGCCACCCACTCCAGTATTCTGGCCTGCAGAATTTGATGGACTATTCCACGGGGTCACAAAGAGCTGGACATGACTGAGTGACTTTCACTCACTCATATGCCATTTTAATAAAACAAAGCCATTAACTAATGTCTTTAAAAAGTAATATAACTGGACCAACCTAGACAGCATATTAAAAAACAGAGATGTTACTTTGCCAACAAGGTCCATCTAGTCAAAGCTATGGTTTATCCAATAGTCATGTATGGATGTGAAAGTTGGCCTTCCAAGGTGGTACCAGCGGTGAAGATCCCCTCTGCCAGACATAAGAGACGGCGGTTTGACCCTTGGGTAGGGGACATCCCCTGGAGGAGGAGATGGCTACCCACTCCAGTATTCTTGCCCAGACAACCCCATGGACAGAGGAACCTGGTGGGCTACATACAGTCCGTGGAGTCGCAAAGAGCCAGACACGACTGAGTATGTCCTGTTTTCATGTACCTGCTTCAGGTTTTCACTGAAAAAGGCACTTGCTCCTTGGAAGAAGAGCTATGGCAAACCTAGACAGTGCACTAAAAAGCAGAGACAATACTTTGCCGACAAAGGTCAATAAAGTCAAAACTATTGTTTTCCCAGTAGTCATGTGTGGATGTGAAAGTTGGATCTTAAAGAAGGCTGAGCATCAAAAAATTGATGCTTTCAAACTGCAGTGTTGGAGAAGACTCTTGATAGTCCCTTAGGTTGCAAGGAGATCAAACCAGTCAATCTAAATGGAAATCAACTGTGAATATTCTTGGAAGGACTGATGTTGAAGCTGGAGCTCCAATACTTTGGCCACCTGGTGCAAAGAGCTGACTCAGTGGAAAAGACCCTGATGCTGGGAAAGACTAAAGACAGGAGGAGAAGGGGTTGACAGATGATATGGCTTGATTGCATCACTGACTCAATGGACATGACTTTGAGCAAACTCTAGGAGATGGTGAAGGACAAGAAACCCTGGCATGCTGCATTCCATGGGGTCACAAAGAGTCAAACACAATTGAGTGACTGACCTGAACTTAACTGAACTATTGGTTGCTATATTATTACTCTTAATATTTATTTTTTGTTAAACAGCATATTTTACAATTCACTGTATCAATTGTTCAATTAATGACTTCATATTCATTGAAAGCTTTCGGTGTACATGAAATTAGGTTCTACAATGGAACAAGAAATATATAAGACATTGTCATTTCTCTCAAAGAACTTTTAATATAATTAGGAAGATAAGAATTTTAAAAAATATAGATTAAAAATTCTGTATATAGTTTGATGGTTTAATTTAGAGTGTTAGGTCTTGCATTGGAAAAACTGGGTTTGAATCTTTATTCTAATATGATTGACTGTGTAACTTTATGTTATTTGTTCAAATTCTTTGTTTCTAAATTTTTCTTAAAAGATCTCAATATACTAGGTTATTAAGAACATTAAATGAGAATGTGTGCATTTTGGACAATGTCTAACATATTAAGCCTCCAATAAATGTTAATTACTTATCACTACATCTATTGTTACTATTACTACTAGTAGTAATACTACTAGCAGTTTACAATCTACACTAAAATGCTTAAAAGAGATTATCAATTGATGAAATTGAAAAAAACTGAGGATTGGGGTGTTCAAGGAAGAGTTTAAAGAAAAGATGAGCATAAAGATGTCTTTATCTTTCTCTAGTGAAAAGGAAATGATTTGGTAAAAAGAGAAATTTGAAATAATATTTCTGGGAAAATAATAAATCAGTTTTCATACAACACATTTATAAATGAAAGTAGGTGAATATGGCAAGTTTAGACTTAAAGTTAGTATATATGGACACTTTCTTGCTGTAAATTGAAATTCATCTCTTCAAGAAATTTCACATGTTATATAAATAATATGTGCTACAGCAAAACTATGAAAATTATAACACTAAAGTAGTAGCATTTACAAAAATATAATAATCTTCCAGCTATACCATTTTTTAATCCTTGAAATTCCCAGTGGAAAATGCTTAGGAAGAAAAACAAAGTAAAAAAAATAACACCATAAGAAAGGGAAAAAATAACATTGGTAGGTAAAGCATTTTAAGAGGTAACAATCACAGTAGGATCTCTGAAGCCTGAAAAATAGAACAAGAGATAATGGAAAATGGAATTCTTCCAAAGGGATCAGAGTAGATTGCACTCTAATGACCGATTTGATTTTATAAATTCCATCAATAATTCTAACTGTACATTTCTCAACCTTTTATCCTTAGGGCTTAGCCAAAATTAAGTCAACTAGCAATAACATTAACAATAGACAAGAGAATAGAATTGTGTTTACTGTGGTTCCAAAGAGATTTCTGAAGAAGATTCACTGGTTAAAAAAAAATCCCCTTAGCTATTGTTGGCTTTGAAAATGTTTGTGTAGTGGAAGTTCTTTGCCCCTCAGTTAACACACTCTGGCTATTTAGGCAGCCAGATATAATAATAAGCTTTAAGATAGGAGTAGATTTCTAGAAAAACTCAGATCAAATAAGCATAACTTATGATATTCTGAAGATAATCAAGTTAACTTTAAAACATGCTTTTGAAAGTGTATAGACCTCAGAATTTCTCACTCCATCATTAATGCCAGATGTTCTAAGTCAATATGTAGATGTTCTTATTTTTAATATTTTTTCTTTTTGGACAAAGATCTAGATTATACATATTAATAAGGTATGTTACATGGTACAGTTTTAGAGGTTCTGATATAGAAGATAGACTGTTTCTAAGAGAAAGTATTTTTAGGGGCTTTCCTGGTGGCTTAGATGGTAAAGAGTCTGCCTGCAATGCAGGAGACCCGGGTTCGATTCCTGGGTCGGGAAGAACCCCTGGAGAAGGGATCCAGTGCTCCTGCCTGGAGAACTCCAGGGACACAGGAGCCTGGTGGACTATAGTCCATGGGGTCAGAAACAGTAGGACATGACTGAGTGACATTCACTTTCACTTTATTGAGCCTAACTCCTGATCAAATTGTTCTAAAATAACTGAATTTGAAAGCTAAAAAAAAAAAAAAAACTAAAAAGAAAGAGTAATACTGGAGATGTTAGATCAATAAACTTTCTAACATGAACAAAAGTGACAGACTTCATATATCTATGAATCTACTTGATACTCTATTAGCACATCTATATAAGAATGTTGTTCCCTCTTAACAAGGTTAAATACATTTTGTGCATCTACTAATTCAATAAAGCAAAGAGAAATTTAAAAAAAAAAAAAGTAATATAACTGTATTACATAAAATTTTAAACACAGACAATGAAAACAGGAACTTCCTTGATCCTCCCCACCCTATAAGACAACCTTATTGCCACTTCAGCATATTTTCTCAAGCGTTTTTCTGTTACATGCTTGCAGCTATAATGTATATACACACCATTCAGTGTCTTAATTTGCTTCTTTATTTAGTTTACTATGCTGACAGTTTCACAGGTATTTGGATGCTGACCGAGTCTGGTGAGAAAGATGTGGTGTTGTTTTCTACACTATTTCACTATTACACATTTAGATTTGTTTCTATTTTTCACCATGATAAGTGACACTGCCAATGTATATATTGATAGCTTTTTCTTTATTTTCTGTTATCCCTAGAAAATGCATTTTCAGAGTGAGATTCCCGAATCAAAAAATTTAAACATTTTAATGAGTCAAGTCAGGAGTGAAGTGAAAATCACTCAGTCATGTCCGATTATTTTCAACCCCACAGACTATACAGTCCATGGAATTCTCTAGGCCAGAATACTGGAGTGGGTAGCCTTTCCCTTTTACTGACATTTTAAAGGCTTTTTACATTTTAATGTCCCCTTTACAGACATTTTAATGTGTCTGTATGCATCCCGTTACAAGATTGAGAGAAATTCACAGTATTGGCAGCATCATATGAAAATATACCAGTTTCAGGCCATCCTTGAATAACTCAACATTTTTATTTGCATTTTTTCCAACTTGTGGAAAAAAAGGCATTTTGTCTTAATTCATATAACATTATATTCAGAAAATATTTTCAGACATGAGATTAGCAGTGATTTTCAAAGGGCTATATTTAAATGATGTTCTATCCTGAATTCAATATCACAGTAATCCAACTCTATGCCCCGACCAGTAATGCTGAAGAAGCTGAAGTTGAACGGTTCTACGAAGACCGACAAGAACTTCTAAAATTAATACCCCCAAAAGATGTCCTTTTCATTACAGGGGACTGGAACGCAAAAGTAGGAAGTCACGAAACACCTGGAAGTGAAGTGAAAAGTGAAGTGAAGTCGCTTAGTCCTGTCTGACTCTTTGCGACCCCAGGGACTGTAGCTTACCAGGCTCCTCCATCCATGGAATTTTCCAGGCAAGAGTAATAGAGTGGGTAGCCATTTCTTTCTCCAGGGAATCTTCCCAACCCAGGGATCGAACCCGGGTCTCCCACATTGCAGGCAGACACTTTACCATCTGAGCCACCTGGGAAACACCTGGAGTAACAGGCAAATTTGGCCTTGAAGTACAGAATGAAGCAGGGCAAAGGCTAAGACAGTTTTGCCAAGAGAACGTACTTGTCATAGCAAACACCCTCTTCTAACAACACAAGAGAAGACTCTACACGTAGACATCACCAGATGGTCAATACCAAAAGCAGACTGATTGTATTCTTTGTAGCCAAAGATGGAGAAGCTCTACACAGTCAGCAAAAACAAGACTGGGAGCTGCTGTGGCTCAGATCATGAACTCCGTATTGCCAAATTCAGACTTCAATTGAAGAAAGTAGGGAAACCCACTAGACCATTCACATATGACCTAAATCAAATCCCTTATAATTATACAGTGGAAGTGAAAAATAGATTCAATGGATTAGATCTGATAGACAGACTGCCTGAAGAACGATGGATGGAGGTCTGTGACATTGTACAGGAGACAGGGATCAAGGCCATCCGCAAGAAAAAGAAATGCAAAATATAAAATGGCTGTCTGAGGAGGCCTTAGAAATAGCTATGAAAATAAGAGAAAAGAAAAGGAGAAAAGAAAAGATATACCCATTTGACTGCAAGGAGATCTAACCAGTCCATCCTAAAGGAAATCAGTCCTGAATATTCACTGGAAGGACTGATGTTGAAGCTGAAACTCCAATACTTTGTCCACCCAATGCAAAGAGCTGACTCATCTGAAAAGACCCTGATGCTGGGAAAGATTGAAGGCAGGAGGAGAAGTGGATGACAAAGGATGAGATGGTTGGATGGCATCACCGACGCCATGGACATGAGTTTGAGTAAACTCTGGGAGCTGGTGATGGACAGGGACGCCTGACATGCTGCAGTCCATGGGGTCGCAAAGAGTAGGACACGAATGAGTGACTGAACTCAACTGATCCTGACTTCACTTATTATACCAAAACACTGCTCAGTAACATATCCAGTTCTCTCAGCAGCATGAGACATGGGACCAGTCACTATGGAAGGAGCATATCCTTAACTTGACTCTCAAAGCACCCAGTCACCCCCCAGAACAAAGACAGTACTTTGAACGTGCTCTCACCTGGTTGGGTGAACAGTCCCTTTCCTGTGACCACTAAAATAAGCATGAATATTCCCCAAATTACCCAAGAAGCAACCTGGTTTCCTCATGTAACTGTATATATAGGTCTGTCTCATTCACTAAGCCTGACGCACACTCAGCACTTAGATGTTTGTTGAAAACATGAAGGCACCACTGACGCTGGTGTTAAGGAACATCTGGCCTTCAATCGGATCAGCGCCCAAATCCCTGGCAGTGATTCTCGTCTTGCACTGAGGGGTCACATCTTAAAAACACTCACTTTGATCCTTTGAGCCGCAGCCTCTTTGTCTGTGACACAGTGGCCTCCCTGCGTCACGGGGTCACTATGCCAATCAAATGAGACATGCCGTTAGAGAGTGCTTTACCAACTCTAAAGCAACCCACATGCGATTAACTTCGAGGACGGCCCAGCAGTAAAACTGGGCACAAGTTAAAGTTGAAGATAACCTAAATAAGTAATCACAGGGTATTAACTTATGTTAAATAAATGGTGACAACACCTGTAAGACAGGCGACTACATATCCAATAAAAATAATATGGAATGATATGGAATAATACATATGTTGTATAAAAAGGCATATCACGTGAAATGCAATGTGTTCCACACTGTATTAAAGCTTGTTTATTGGATGCATGAAAAAGAAACCGGCATGACTGCGAACATACACACACCAGCAATATCTGTGATGGGATATGAATGACTGTATCCCCTTTTGGGGGCACAAAACATGTATACCTTTCATAACCTCAGAAAATTACAAAGCCACGTGCACACGTAAGTCATCACTACTGTAAACATAAATAACCCCAAACAGGAAAGCGTCTGAGCAGCCCGCAGCTGTCAGAACTGTCCCCGCCCTGAATCTTTCATTCTTCTCTCTCACTACCTGAACCACACGTGGCAGGATGGATGACATATTCAGTCAACAAACTATCACTTGGCTCTTCAGCACAGTTTATGAGAACAGAGAGCTTCACTCTTATCCTTGTCTTTCAAAATCCTTGTCTACTCTTAAATAGGACCATATAAATCTCGGGCCATCTTGTCACAGTAGAGCTACAAATTCCTAAGAAGTGGGGATATTCACTGGTTATAAAGTCATACTGGTTCTAACAGAAAAAGTCCAGAAGCAAAATCTACAAACTGGGACATGGATGGGAAATACAAGCCACAAGCTACTTTCTCTGGCTTTGCTTTATGATCATACTGATACTGATGAGGTTTGAAATTTCAAGGTATTTTCTCCTCCCATCTTCATTAAAAAAACAAAACAAGTGTAAATCTGTATTTCTGGATAGCAATACCCTTGTCTAAATTATTTACAAAATAAGGCAACTATTTTACAGTGAGTCTTTTTTTTTAAACAATCAGAAGCAACCTGGCCTTTCCACCACCCCACCCCCCGCCACCCCAGGATGAGCATGTTAGTGCAATGCAATAATTCACAAAATGACTTCACCCTCTGATAGCACTTTACCCAGGAATTGGTATTAGTAGCCCTTGCCAGCACACCATTAAAAATGGATTATTTTATTGATCACAACACCTTGAGAAAAGCGTCTCAGCTCTGCCCATGAAAATCTTCCTTCTGTCTTCTTTTTCTGTCAGTTCTAAGTGTCTCATCCATCCAAGTGCATTCCACCTCATGTGTACTAACAAAGTAAAGGTAACTGAGCCTCAAGATGGGTCTGAAGCAGCACAATGTGTCCATCTTCTAAGGCTTGGGAGCTGTATGTGCACAAAAGTGTTTTGGTTATTTTTCCTAAAAGCAAAAGAGAAAGAGAAATCTCAGCTTGCAAGACAGTTGATTTCAAAGGAAGGGTTAATATCTTTCCTTGCATCCAGCCATGAACTACACCAAAGAGCCCCTCACGGCATGAGATGGGAAGACGTTTCACTTGATGTTGCTCAAATCCAACTTTTAAACTGCCCTTCAGAGGAATCTCTAGGCAGACAAGCCGACCTTCTACAGGGAGATCAAAGAGAAAAGAAATCACAGTGGCCAGGCCCTTTCATGTAGACAGACAACACCCGTGCCGGCACCTGTTGCTCCTCAGGGGGCACGATGTTGAGAGAATCACATATGAACTAAGTGCACTGAGGACCTGGTGCATGCAGAAGGTGGACGCAGCCAGCTGGCCAGAGGCGGAGACACACTATGTTACAGACAAAGAATCCAGCTGCAAAGCAACTGCCCATGTTCGCACAATTGTTTGTAGCAAGGGTCCGCTGTTCCAGGGTCAGATATGTGCATCTGAGGGCACAAGCAGCTCTCTGACTCATCATTTAGTGCCTCCCTGAAAGAACAAATCACTTGACATACTTGTGCCTAAACTGCATTTTCCTTCTTGACTACTGGATAATTTCCTGCTCACAAGGAGAGATGGTAGAGACATATCCAGTGAGCCCAGAAACACGCCTCCACCGAGCTTGCCACACTTTCCCTTTCAAGTCCCACTGGCAGGCCTCTCACCGTGAAAGCCTGCACTGTGGTTCTGAGCTGTGGGGAAACATCCACTTGGGACTCAGCCGAGACCATGAATGTGCTTTATTTGCGAGCCCCAGCAGAAACACAGACCGACTTAACTTCTCCCTGAAGACCACCCATGTGAAGGCACAGCCTTCGTGAAGAGCTGGAAGGTGACCTCGCTCACACAAACAGTGCCGGCGACTAAGTCACTGCATTTAGGCTGCCTCACCATCCTGTTTCTGGAAATGGAGTTAAAACCTCATGCTTCATCATAAAAGGACTTGAAAGAAAAGTCTAATATTCTAAAGTCCTATAACTAGCCATAGAAAGCCTACAACGTGAATATATTCCATCAAAGAACATAAAACATCCTATTATATACTCACACAGCGCATCATGTGTGTGTGTGTGTGTGTGTGGCGGGGGGGGATAGAGATGGTACTAACTTGACTAGCACAGTGACACCTACCTGTGTCCCCTCAAAACCAATACTCACAAAGGTGTTTTCATAGAGAACACACAGCTTTAAGCATCTGCGTACTTGGCATATTAAACAGAGAAGAAAGCAACTGCTCCACGAAACCCCAAATTGTTCAGAGTTCTTTCAGGAAATCTGAGCCACTTAAAAGGGAAATCCACAATTAAAAGTCAAAATAGAGTAGCTATGGTTCAGACATCCTGGGAAATAACTATTTCCAAGATGTCCTGAAAAATGATATTATGGGTGTGATTTCAGATTAGACGCTGTGACCTAATGTAGAACTTAATGCTCCTGTAATGCACTTTTGCTTCTGTACTTTGCTTGCTGCTCATAAAACCAAAGTTACTCCATTTTAAGATAAGGTTGTTTTTAAGTAAAGATTCCTAAAGTTATTTTTGAAAAAATAAAAAATAAAATTAATACAAGGGAATGAGAAAGTAAATAAATAAATAAAGGGAAATCCTACATGCCTTATGTCCCGGGATCAGGGAGGTGAAATGGGGTGTGGACCCCTTCTGTCAGGTGGGGCCCAGGACACGCGGCCACGTCAGCAGGCAGCAGAACAGTCCAGACTGGGCACGCTGCGCCCCCGCGGCTCTGCTGGGAGCTGCTCTAAGTCGCCGGCTTCCAAGGGTGGCAAGGGAGCCCTGCGGAGCAGTGGTGGAGTTTGGATTTAGGCCTTCTAAATGGCTGCTCAGGCTTCCTGTAAGGAAAGACTAGATTCTGTCTCCTGGAGATGACAAATTTCTCCATCTTCCTTTCAAACCAGAAGAAAAGGAAGATATGTGAAGCCAGTTAAATTTTACTTCGAATCAAGTTTCTTCAACAATTTTAACACTCCAACAAGTTTCATCCTTATTCCAGTTGGGATTCCTAACAGGTGGAGCTGTTCTACCCTCAGAACCTACACTTCAAAGTGGACTCAAGCACGAGCCTGGTGCCCTCCTGGCTCACAGCACAAACGCGGATGTCACGAGCTGCTTTCCACACCAAGTCCACTGCTTGGCTCTGCGATGCTCTGGGAAATGACCTGACGCAGGGCTGAAGCCTGGCTCCATGAGAGCCGCTGCCCCAGGACAGCGGGCTGGCAAAGAGCCTCGAAGCAGCAGCAGGCAAGGCCACAGGCGCAGCGGGGAGCCCAGGGCTGGCACGCTGGGGACACACCAGGATCAGCACCCACAGCTGCCCGCTGCAGAGCAGTTACACGCGAAACGCACGTTAAGGGAAAATGTCCGCTCACTGCAAATTATGCTCCATTTTATTTCTGTGTTCCAAAACATATGTGGTAAATTCATAAAGTTTTGTTTTTTGAGAAAAATTTAAATTCATTTCTCAGAAGCAAATTCTATAAAGTTACGGGTTTGATGAACAGACCAGTAGGAAAAATGAAGAGTAAAGTCTTATTTCTACAAAAGTATCTTATATAGAAAATGCCCCAAAGTATCTGAAACTGCTTTACAGATGTATTTTGCCTAAATGCCAAAACTCCTCATTAACAGAATCAAAATATTTTTATTAGCAGTCAGAATTAAAACAGAAACATCAGATGCCTCCAAAGTAGTCATTCTAATGCCATCTCCACTTAATGACTTTGAACAAAAAAGACTCTGAACAAAACGAGAAAGTGGACGCAAACACGATAAAGCAGGAATACAATTTACTCTTCGTTCCTTTTCACAATGTAACTCTTGGCCCACAATGACATCCATACTACGGAATTCTTTCTCTACTTTCCTTCTAGCTTTGGGAATAAAATAAACCACTTAGATGACAGTCAAGTGTCTAAAATATATAACAGTGATAACTCCCAGCTGAAATGCAGCAGGTATTTATATGAATGGTATTTATACAGCATTGTAAACGAGAGGCCTCTTCTGATGAAATCCCACGGCTGTAGAAGGGGGCCTCTGGTGGGGACCCAGGAGCACAGGTTTCTTCCCTGGGCCTGAGGTCCACGGCCAAGCGCCAGATAAAGACATTAAGAAAAGAAAAAATCCAACAGTCCCACATCAGGAACACAGAGAGTCACTGCATCATAAAACTGGGATGAAAACTGATTCTTTGTGAAAGCTGCTTTATTTGATTTGGGTGGGGAATTGGGCAGGGATGAGAAAGGTATATTCCATTTTCTTCAGTTTTTTTTTTTTTTTTCATTAGAAATTCTAGTCTGTCCCTGGGGAATCCCAGCTTAGTTTAACCTGTCACCATCTCCAATTAACGAAGTCACATGTGTTAGACGGATCCACGTGTTAAAAATAGTGACTGGAAGCTCTTCAACCCCCTCCCACAGCCCCCAACACATGCACTTCCTGGGCACATGCAGTCCTCCTCTGATTTCTCGAGCTGAGGGTCTAATTACACTAAAACTGAAGAATAAACACGGGAGGTACAGGTCCGAGAGGGCGCTGTTCTTCTCCAAGCTTTCCAGACAGACCCCAGAGCCACCGGTGTTCCTCTGAATTCCTGAGCCTGGTCACCCGTGGAGCACCATTCGGTGCGAGGGGCTCTGGGGGCGTCCCCTTGGACACAGGCAGCATCGACCACACCCTCTGCCAGCGTCTCTGCTGCTCCCTGAACCTAACAGCGTTTCTCAGCCTGTAGAAGCTACTGTCTAGCCAGACAGAAAGCACTCTCTATAATTTGCTTTGCTGCTGCTAAGTCACTTCAGTCGTGTCCGACTCTGTGTGACCCCATAGACGGAAGCCCACCAGGCTCCCCCATCCCTGGGACTCTCCAGGAAAGAACACAGGAGTGGGTTGCCATTTCCTTCTCCAATGTGTCAAAGTGAAAAGTGAAAGTGAAGTCGCTCAGTCGTGTCCGACCCTTAGAGACCCCACGGACTGCAGCCCACCAGGCTCCTCCATCCATGGGATTTTCTAGGCAAGAGTACTGGAGTGGCTTGCCATTTTACACAAGTTCTAAAATCAAGGTTACAAAACAATTTTGGCTTTCATGGGTTAGTAGCTACGAAAATGCTAACTGTAAGCATCTTGCAACTTGTAAGCATTTGCACTCATCTCACACACTAGTAAAGCCATGCTCAAAATTCTCCAAGCCAAGCTTCAACAATATGAGAACCATGAACTTCCAGATGTTCAAGCTGGTTTTAGAAAAGGCAGAGGAACCAGAGTTCAAAATGCCAACATCTGCTGGATCATCAAAAAAGCAAGATTGTTCCAGAAAAACATCTATTTCTGCTTTATTAACTATGCCAAAGCCTTTGTGTGGATTACCACAAAGTGTGGAAAATTCTTCAAGAGATGGGACTACCAGACCACCTGACCTGCATCGTGAGAAATCTATATGCAGGTCGGGAAGCAACAGTTAGAACTGGACATGGAACAACAGACTGGTTCCAAATAGGTAAAGGAGTACATCAAGGCTGTATATGGTCACCCTGCTTGTTTAACTTATATGCAGAGCACATCATGAGAAACGCTGGACTGGATGAAGCATGAGCTGGAATCAAGACTGCCAGGAGAAATATCAATAACCTCAGATATGCAGGTGACACCACCCTTATGGCAGAAAGTGAAGAAGAATTAAAGAGCCGCTTGATGAAAGTGAAAGAGGAGAGTGAAAAAGTTGGCTTAAAGCTCAACATTCAGAAAACTAAGATCATGGCATCTGGTCTCATCACTTCATGGCAAATAGATGGGGAAACAGTGGAAACAGTGGCACACTTAATTTTGGTGGGCTCCAAAATCCCTGCAGATGGTGACTGCAGCCATGAAATTAAAACACGTGCTCCTTGGAAGGAAACTTATGACCAACCTAGACAGTATATTAAAAAGCAGAGACGTTACTTTGACAACAAAGGTCCGTCTAGTCAAGGCTATATGGTTTTTCCAGTAGTCATGTATGGATGTGAGAGTTGGAGTATAAAGAAAGCTGAGCGCCAAAGAATTGATGCTTTTGAACTGTGGTGCTGGAGAAGACTCTTGAGAGTCCCTTGGACTGCAAGGAGATCCAACCAGTCCATCCGAAAGGAAATCAGTCCTAAGTGTTCACTGGAAGGACTGATGTTGAAGCTGAAACTCCAATACTTTGGCCACCTGATGCAAAGAGCTGACTCATTTGAAAAGACCCTGATGCTAGCAAAGATTGAGGGCAGGAGGGAGAAGGGGAAGACAGAGGATGAGGTGGTTGGATGGCATCACCGACTCAATGGACATGAGTCTGGGTAAACTCCGGGAGATGGTGATGGACAGGGAGGCCTGGCGTGCTGCAGTCCATGGGGTCGCAAAGAGTCAAACACGACTGAGCGGCTGAACTGAATGGATAGCCATTACCATAGCTCTGTCCACACTCAATACTAACTTCATCTATGTGAAATCATATGGAATTCAATCAAGGAAGTACCATTGCATTAGATATTTATATTACTCAAGACGATGTAAACTAGACAGCATTCAGTTCAGTCGCTCAGTTGTCTCCGACTCTTTGCGACCCCATGAATCACAGCACGCCAGGCCTCCCTGTCCATCACCAACTCCCGGAGTTCACTCAAACTCATGTCCATTGAGTCGGTGATGCCATCCAGCCATCTCATTCTCTGTCGTCCCCGTCTCCTCCCACCCCCAATCCCTCCTAGCATCAGACTTTCCCAGTGAGTCAACTCGTCGCATGAGGTGGCCAAAGTATTGGAGTTTCAGCTTTAGCATCAGGTCCCACAATTGATTAGTCCACTGACAGTTTACAGTATCATCATTTAATTTCAAGGCAAACAATGGATATCAAAATTGAGGTAAACATACACAATCTGAGAATTATTTCCAGAGCTTTCAAAGTGGAACCATACCTCTGCTTAAAAGCCAAAATATAGCAAAAATGTGATGCAAAGATGAGAAAATATTTAACACAGCGGGGAAATGAATCTGGGGCAAGGTGACAAGAATCGCCTGCGTGACATGACACCAATCGCATCTCATCCTGGGAAGCAGGTGTTCCCTGCTTAGCTAGAGGGTCCTGCAGCCAAAACCCCTCCTTTCTCAACACACTGAAACACTCTTCATAAATACACACACACACAACTAATGAGCACACCAGAAAACTTACCACTTTTAAGTTGCAAAACCCACAGATACCCCCTCAACAGGATGAAGCAGAGGAAATTAAACAAGTCTATGCCATAAACCACTGCTCTTAATCAACTGCAGTACAACAAATCACCTGTACCACATGGTACAATTACTCCTCTTTAAATAAAAAAGGAATAAATACAACACATAAAAAGTATCTTTATACTGTATTAACTTGTCCAATTAAAGCATTATGAATCCTCAGAGTTAGGAGGGGAGCTCTATTTACAGCAAATGATTCACAAAATTCAGTGAATTAACACTTTCTAATTAAAACTACCCATGGGTACAGCTGTTTTAACCTCTGCAACTATTTTTGAAAAGCAAAGAGGATAGGAAACAGGGCAAGAATGTGGGAGAATGCCATTCAAACAACCAAGACACATTTATATAATAACTAGTGTGTCCAACTTCCAGAAAGATCCCGAATCTGACCCCTTATTAGCACCTTCCTTTCGCCTGTTCCATCTCAACATCACCTAGATCATTGCCTAGATGACCGTGCTTCTGCTCCCAAGCTTCTGTCCCTCCTCTCCCAAATTACTACCACCAAGGCAGCTGCCTACCTGAAGAAGTCACTTAAAACCCTCCAGTGGACTTTCAGCATACTTAGAATATCAAAATAGGTAAAGTAAGAGCATTTTATTTTGATTTCTATTTTAAACAAATATTTCTAAAGGACTGCTTAAAGCAAAAACAATGGCTTAGAGTTTATAACAGAAGTAAAATCTCTAACAATAAATATGCAAAGAACAGTAAGGAGCAACTGTTGTGCAATTCTTACATTATATGTGAGGTCAGCGAATACCATTTCAAAGTAGATCATGGGAAGTTAAAGATGCATACTGTAAACCCTATAGCCACACTGTCCAAAGTGGCAGCAACTACCACAAGTGGCTATTTATACTTAAATTTTTTCAAGTGAAATGTAACTCAATGTTCCTTTCTCTTCCTTCTACTCGCCACAGGGCAAATGTGTAATAATCACACGTGGCTAGTGACTACCAGCCCAAACAGCGTGGACACTGCACAGTTCATCACTGCTAGAAGTTCTATTTCATGGTGCTGCTAGACAAACAAAATACTCAGTTAGGGTAGAAAAGTAGGGAAAAAAACAAATGGAAAAATGGAAAACAATCAGCAAAATGGTAGAACAGACGCAGCTACACTGATGCGTACATTAACTGCAACATTCCAAATAAATGGTAGAGACTGGCATACTGGGTAACCATACACTGTCTTCAAGAAACACACTTTTAAAAAACAGGCTAAAACCAAAGGATGGAAAGGTACGCAAGCACATCTCAGAGATACTGCGAGTTCAGTTTCAGACTACCACAGCAGAAAGAGTATCACAATAATGCCAGCCACAGAAATGTTTTGGTTTTCCAATACATATAAAAGTTATGTTTCCAAGTAGCCCAGTAACCATGAAATAGCATGATGTCTAAAAAGACAATGGACATACCTTAATTAAAAAATAATTTATTGCCAAGAAATGCTAACACAACCTGACAATGTAGGGTGGCCACAAAACCAATTTGTAAAAAAAAAAAAAAAAAAACGGCAATAAAGACAATAAAGTGAACTGTATCTCTATAGCACACAAAGACTGATTATGGTAAATCTGGCACTATAAAATCAGGGTTAACTTCAGAAGAAGAAAAACTAACAGGGATAAAGATGGATGTTCATAATGTTAAGGAGTCAATTGATAAAAGGATCATTACAATTCTAAATAACTGAGTACCTAGGAATAAAGTTTCAAAATACATGAAGCAAAAATTGACAGAACTAAAAGGAGAAACAGACAAACCTATAACTAGAGATTTTTCACACTCCTTTCTGTTACAGAATAAGGAGACAGAAAAACAGGGACGAGATGGAAGACCTGACCAACACCATCAAACAAACTGACCCAACGCACATTTGGAGAAGACTGCACACAACAGAACACGCTCTTTTCAAATGCACAGGGAACACTTGTCAACATGGACCAAGTATGGAAATCAACACATTTCTAAATAGTCCGTGAGTCAAAGGAGGAAACATAATGGAAACTATAGAACATCTCAAGTTGAGTAATAAAAACAAACCACGTGGAAATCTGTGGAATAGAGCCAAAATATCGTCCAGAGGAAAATTTACAACTTTGATCATGTATTACAGACGAAAGTCCACACCAATGACCTAGTTTTTAATTTCTAAAACGAAGAGCTAAAATTATATCCTAAGAAGAAAGAATGGTTTGCCTCGGAAATGAACAAAAATCATTCTGCCCTTTTTGAGACTGCTCCCAAGTACTGCATTTTGGACTCTTTTGTTGACTATGATGGATACTCCATTTCTTCTAAGGGATTCTTGCCAACAGTAATAGATATAATGGTCATCTGAATTAAATTCACCCATTCCAGTCCATTTTAGTTCACTGATTCCTAAAATGTCAATGTTCACTCTTGCCATCTCCTGTTTGATCACTTCCAATTTGCCTTGATTCATGGACCTAACATTCCAGGTTCCTACGCAATATTGCTCTTTACAGCATCGAACTTTACTTCCATCACCAGTCCCATCCACACCTGGGTGTTGTTTATGCTTTGGTTCCGTCTCTTCATTCTTTCTGGAGTTATTCTCCACTGATCTTCTGTAGCATATTGGGCACATATGGTCCTGGGGAGTTCGTCTTTCAGTGTCATATCTTTTTGCCTTTTCAAACTGTTCAAGGGATTCTCAAGGCAAGAATACTGAAGTGGTTTGCCATTCCCTTCTCCAGTGGACCACGTTTTGTCAGAACTCTCCGCCATGACCCATCCGTCTCGAGTGGCTCTACACAGCATGGCTCATAGTTTCACTGAGTTAGACAAGGCTGTGGTCCATGTGATCAGACTGGTCAGTTTTCTATGGTTGTGGCTTTCATTCTGTCTGCCCTCTGATGGATGAGGATAGGGCAAAGCAAACCATTCAATATTATAGTAATCCAAGTCTATGCCCCAACCATTAATGCCGAAGAGACTGAAGTTGAATGGTTCTCTGAAGACCTACAAGACCTTCTAGAACTAACAACAAAAACATATGTCCTTTTCATCATAGGTGACAAGAATGCCAAAGTAGGAAGTCAAGAGATACCTGGAGTAACAGGCAAGTTTGGCCTTGAAGTACAAATTGAAGCAGGGCAAAGGCTAACAGAGTGTTGCCAAGAGAATGCACTGGTCATAACAACCACCTTCTTCCAACAACACAAGAGATGACTCTACACATGGACAATACCAGATGGTCAACACCAAAATCAGATTGATTATATCTTTGCAGCGGGAGATGGAGAAGCTCTACACAGTCAGCAAAAACAAGACTTGGAGCTGACCATGGCTCAGATCAGGAACTCCTCACTGCAAAATTCACACTTCAGTTGAAGAAAGTAGGGAAAACAAGACCATTAGTGTATGACCTAAATCAAATCCCTTACCATTATACAGTGGAAGTGACAAACAGATTCAAGGGATTAGATCTGATAGACAGAGTGCCTGATGATAACTATGAATGGAGGTTCCTGCCACTGTATAGGAGGCCATGATCAAAACCATCCCAAACAAAAAGAAATGCAAAAAGGCAAAATCGTTGTCAAGGAGGGCTTACAATTAGCTGTGAAAAGAAGAGAAGTGAAAGGAAAAGGAGAAAAGGAAAGATACACCCATCTGAATGCAGAGTTCCAACGAACAGCAAGGAGAGACAAGAAAGCTGTCTTAAGTGATCAGTGCAAAGAAATAGAGGAAAACAATAGAATGGGAAAGACTAGAGATCTCTTCAAGAAAATTAGAGATATCAAGGGAACATTGCATGCAAAGATGGGTTCAATAAAGGATAGAAATGGTATGCACCTAAGAGAATCAGAAGATATTAAGAAGAGGTGGCAAGAATACACAGAAGAACTGTACAAAAAAGATCTTCATGACCCAGATAACCACGAAGGTGTGATCACTCACCTAGAGCCAGACATCCTGGAATGTGAAGTCAAGTGGGCCTTAGGAAGCATCACTACGAACAAAGCTAGTGGAGGTGATGGAATTCCAGCTGAGCTATTTCAAATCCTAAAAGATGATGCTGTGAAAGTGCTGTACTCAGTATAACAGCAAATTTGGAAAACTCAGCAGTGGCCACAGGACTAGAAAAGGTCAGTTTTCATTCCAATCCCAAAGAAAGGCAATGACAAGGAATGTTCAAACTATCGCACAATTGCACTCATCTCACATGCTAGCTAAGTCATGCTCAAAATTCTCCAAGCGAGGCTTCAACAGGATGTGAACAGAGAACATCCAGATGTTCAAGCTGCATTTAGAAAAGGCAGAGGAACCAGAAATCAAATTGCTGACATCCATTGGATCACAGAAAAAGCAAGAGAGTTCCAGAAGAACATCTGCTTCACTGACTATGCTAAAGCCTTTCACTATGTTTAGTTCACTCACTCAGTCATGTCTGACTCTTTGCAACCTCACTGACTGCAGCACGCCAGGCTTCCCTGTCCATCACCAACTCCCAGAGCTTGCTCAAACTCAGGTCCATCAATTCAACAATGCCATCAAACATCTCATCATCTGTCGACCCCTTCTTCTGCCTTCAATCTTGCCCAGCACCAGGGTCTTTTCCAAAGAGTCAGTTCTTCGCATCAGGTGGCCAAAATATTGCAGCTTCAGCATCAGTCCTTCCAGTGAATATTCAGGACTGATTTCCTTTACGATGGACTGGTTGGATCTCCTTGCAGTCCAAGGGACTCTCAAGAGTCTTCTCCAACACCATAGTTCAAAAGCATCAGTTCCTCGGCACTCAGCTTTTCTATGGCCCAACTCTCACATCCATACGTGACCACTGGAAAAACCACAGCTTTGACTAAACGGACCTTTGTCGGCAAAGTAATGGCTCTGCTTTTTAATATGCTGTCTCAGTTGGTCATAGCTTTTTTCTTCCAAGGAGCAAGAGTCTTTTAATTTCATGGCTGACTGTATGGATCACAACAAATTGTGGGAAATTCTTAAAGAGATAGGACCAGACCACCTTACCTGCCTCCCAAGAAATCCGTATGCAAGTCAAGAAGCAACAGTTAGAATTGGACATGGAACAAAGGACTGATTCCAAATTGGGAAAGGAGTACATCAAGGCTGCATACTGTCACCCCGCTTATTTAACTTCTATGCAGAGTACATCATGCGAAACGCCAGGCTGGATGGAGCACAAGGGGGAGTCAAGATTGCCGAGAGAAACATCAATAACCTCGGATAGGCAGATGACACCCCTCTTATGCAGAAAGTAAAGAGGAACTAAAGAGTCTCTTGATGAAAGTGAAAAGAGGAGAGTGAAAAACCTGGCTTAAAACTCAACATTCAAAAAACGTAGATCATGGCATCCGGTCCCATCACTTCAAGGCAAATAGATGGGGAAACAATGGAAACAGACTTCATTTTTTCAGGCTCCAAAATCACTGCAGATGGTGACTGCAGCCATGAAATTAAAAGACGCTTGCTCCTTGGAAGCAAAACTATGACAAACCTAGACAGCTTATCAAAAAGCAGACATATTACTTTGCCAACAAAGGTCTGTCTAGTCAAAATTTGATATTTTTGAACAGTTATGTTGGAGAAGGCTTTTCAGAGTCCCTTGGACTGAAAGAAGATCCAACCAGTCAATCCTAAAGGAAATCAGTCCTGAATATTCATTGGATATGCTGAAGCCAGGGACACACGCTACGACCAGGGCAGCACACAAAGGAGCCTTGTGGACTGGTGGACAGGAGTGGACTCATCTGTCAGAATTCATTAAACTGTGTCCCTAACATGGGCATTTTGTGTAAATTGTAAAGTCAATGAAGGTGATATTTTTAAGTGTTCACAAATATTGAAGTCTAGTTAAGTGTTCAAACAGTGCTACGGTCATAAATTCTGAAACTACTTTCTTTTGTAAGTTAATGCAAAAAAAGAAATGCAAAAAAAGCAAAATGGCCATCTGAGGAGGCCTGACAAATAGCTGTGAAAAGAAGGGATGTGAAACACAAAGGAGAAAAGGAAAGATACAAGCATCTGAATGCAGAGTTCCAAAGAATACCAAGGAGAGATAAGAAAGCCTTCCTCAGCGTTCAATGCAAAGAAATAGAGGAAAACAACAGAATGGGAAAGACTAGAGATCGCCTCAAGAAAATCAGAGATACCAAGGGAACACTTCACGCAAAGATGGGCTCCATAAAGGACAGAAATGGGTATGGACCTAACAGAAGCAGAAGATATTAAGAAGAGGTGGCAAGAATACATAGAAGAACTGTACAAAAAAGATCTTCACGACCAAGATAATCACGATGGTGTGATCACTCACCCAGAGCCAGACATCTTGGAATGTAAAGTCAAGTGGGCCTTAGGAAGCATCACTATGAACAAAGCTAGTGGAGGTGATGGAATTCCATTTGAGCTATTTCAAATCCTGAAAGATGATGCTGTGAAAGTGCTGCACTCAATATGCCAGCAAATTTGGAAAACTCAGTAGTGGCCACGGGACTGGAAAAGGTCCGTTTTCATTCCAATCCCAAAGGAAGGCAATGCCAAAGAATGCTCAAACTACCTCACAATTGCACTCATCTCACACGCTAGTAAAGTCATGCTCAAAATTCTCCAAGCCAGGCTTCAGCAATACGTGAACCATGAACTTCCAGATGTTCAAGTTGGTTTTAGAAAAGGCAGAGGAACCAGAGATAAATTGCCAACATCCAGTGGATCATCGAAAAAGCAAGAGAGTTCCAGAAAAACATCTATTTCTGCTTTATTGACTACGCCAAAGCCTTTGACTGTGTGGATCACAATAAACTGTGGAAAATTCTGAAAGAGATGGGAATACCAGACCACCTGAGAAACCTGCATGCAGGACAGGAAGCAACAGTTAGAACTGGACATGGAACAACAGACTGGTTCCAAACCGGGACAGGAGTACGGCAAGGCTGTATATGGTCACCCTGCTTATTTAACTTCTATGCAGAGCACATCATGAGAAATGCTGGGCTGGAGGAAACACAAGCTGGATCAAGACTGGAGGGAGAAATATCAATAACCTCAGATATGTAGATGAAACCACCCTTATGGCAGAAAGTGAAGAACTAAAGAGCCTTTTGATGAAAGTGAAAGAGGAGAGTGAAAAAGTTGGTTTGAAGCTCAACATTCAGAAAACTAAGATCACGGCATCTGGTCCCATCACTTCATGGGAAATAGATGGGGAAACAGTGGCTGACTATTTTTCTGGGCTCCAAAATCATTGAAGATGGTGATTGCAGCCATGAAATTAAAAGACACTTACTCCTTGGGAGGAAAGTTATGACCAACCTAGACAGCATATTAAAAAGCAGAGACATTACTTTGCCAACAAAGGTCTGTCTAGTCAAGGCTATGGTTTTTCCTGTGGTCATGTATGGACATGAGAGTTGGACTATAAAGAAAGCTGAGCGCTGAAGAATTGATGCTTTTGAACTGTGGTGTTGGAGAAGACTCTTGAGAGTCCCCTGGACTACAAGGATATCCAACCAGTCCGTCCTAAAGGAGATCAGTCCTGGGAGTTTATTGGAAGGACTGTTGTTGAAGCTGAAACTCCAAAACTTTGGCCACCTGATGCAAAGAGCTGACTCATCTGAAAAGACCCTGATGCTGGGAAAGACTGAGGGCAGGAGGAGAAGGGGACGACAGAGAACGAGATGGCTGGATGGCATCACCGACTCCATGGACGTTGAGTCTGAGTGAACTCTGGGAGTTCGTGATGGACAGGGAGGCCTGGCGTGCTGTGATTCATGGGGTGGCAAAGAGTCGGACACGACTGAGCGACTGAACTGAACTGAATGATTCATGATGGCCAGCATCTTTTTCATGTGCCTAATGGTCATATGCATTTCCTTGGAAAAATGTCTGTTCAATTCTTCCTATCCACTTTTAAGGAAACCAACAACAAAACAAAAAGACAATGTACCGAACAGGAGAAAATATTTGCAAATGATATGATTGATAAGAGGCTAATAGCCAACATATATAAACATACAATTCAACATTCAAAAGCCAAACAAGCCAATTAAAAAACAGACCTGGCCTCCTGACAGTCACTGCACTTGTGTCCATGTCAGGCCCCATCTCCCCACCACCAGCTCCTGAGAGCCCCAAGAGGGGCAAGCACCTCTCTCCCCTCTGTCTAGCCCCACTGACCAGCCCCCAGCACTCCAGATGGTCCCACAGACACCCGGGAGTTGCACATGAGCTCAGACTGCACATAGGACCAGCAGACAGCAGAAGGCTTTCAGCATCACTGGTGGTGACAAAGGTGTTAGTCTCAAAACTATTATCAATACAAGTTTTGTTTACCTAGAAAAGATGTAAACACACCAGAAACTCTGAAGCAAATAAGCGGCCCAGTTCTTTTTAACAAAAGCACTGCTCAGTTATACAATAACTCTTCCTAACAGTCTTAAACTGGATAAAAAAAAAGATCAGAAAGCTAAGTGTTTCTCCAGAAGTTTTAGAAAGGAAAAACCACTATGGGGGGAACCTTAATAATTACTTCTGAAGGAGTTTTAATAACTGAGAACAATTTTTTTTATCCCTACATTTAAAAGTACGTATTTTTAGTGGAAGCAATATTAAAGAAGAAATGCCTAGAATGTATATATTTATATATATGCCTGTGTGCACACATAACACTCACATACAAATACTATACACAAGAACATCTATTTGAGAAATGAACAATAACAACAAAGTATCATCATATCCTTACTATAACCAGTTAAGGCTTATATTTGCCCAAGGCAATGGGTTAGGTCTTAAAAATGCTTCTCCTCTTCATTGCATGCTTCTACAACTGTTTATATTCCAATTTTAGCTGGTCTAAACAGCCTGGCAGAAACCTGCGGTTGGGACGTGAAGAATTTGCACATGGAAACTCTGCCTAATGACCCTGCCCCGACATTCAGCTGCAGGGGGACAGCTCCCAGCGACATGGCTTCTTCAGGATGAGAGGAAATGTCTTCCCAAGCTGTGTGCTCAGCCCAGGAACCCTCAGCCCAGCCTGACCTGTGTGAAACCATGTATAGAAACAGCAGAACGCTTGCTTCCCCAGCTGAAGGTTTCCATGGCGGCTCCTTCAGGAGTGATGGACACGCCCACTGTCCCGTGAGGGAGCCGCAGAGCAAGGGCACTTTCACCTGTGCCGGCCAGTGAGGACAGAGAGGTGGGCCTTCTGGAAAAAGGCACAAGAGCAGCAGCTTCACAAGCACCATCACAGCAAGAAGACTAACTCCCCCAACACACAATACGTGTAAGCATTCTGCCAATGGATGCCAAAACTTAAAGTAAATGACAGTCCAGGAGGACCAATGTTCTTCCATGGAACCTCTCAGAATCTGCAGGTATACTGAATATAGTCTGAAAGCCCTTTTATTTACAAAAGGTTTGGGTCTATATGCATGTGTGTACATCGCATGGAGGGTGTCAGGGAAATGCTTCTCAACAGACCTACTGGGGCTCTCAGGGGACATACTAAATGAAACCAGGAAAGACCTGTAACAAGCAGGTAACAGCTCCGGAAGCAAGCAGCACAGAGGAGGTAAAGCCAGGACACAGACGCTGGGCAGACTCCCTGGGGCTGCAGCTGTGAGGCGGCTCAGCCCAACGGGACCCTGAGGAGAAGGGCAGCACGGACACCAGGCAGCGCGGAGATGCTCTCTGGCTCCTGCCCTCCAGCCCGACACGAAGCTCCGAGAGCTGAGAGGGCGCCAGACCCTGGGTGTGGCCCTGGCGGCACTGTGGGTCTAGCTCCCTGCTGGGCCCTCGCACAGCACGTCCATGCTACAGGGCCATCTCAACTCTGGATCGAGCCATTTCCCCTGCAGACACCTGGCGAACCACCACCACTGCCCCGACTTCCACCAGCAAAGCTGAAACTAGCTGGCTGGGAAATGCTGCTTTCCCAGATCAGAGACTCGAGGAAAGTGGAAGTCAGTACTAGACCCCCGCGAGTCTGACACCAAGGGAGCAGATGCCCACAGCAATTTCAACACGACCACCAACCGGCCCGTCCCCAACCTCCGCAGCTCCACCCTCCTCCATTCTCCTGTGTCTCGCCTCTCCTTCGGCTTTCTTTGGCGCTGCTTCTTGACCAGCTCCCTGCTCAACTGTCCCTCCAGATGGTCCTCTCCTCCTTGTGGCATCCCCAGAGCCGACCCCTGAGAGCCGGCACCATCGCCCAGTCGGTGACAGCCAGGGCCTGGGACCTTGCACACACCTCCCCCAGCCAGGCCCCTGTGGCCCCCGGCCCCGCTGGCCGACCACAGACAACGTCACAGTCTGGCTCTACAGTCAAGGCACTGGGCTCAGGCCCGCACCCCGGCCCCTGCAGCCGCCTCCACGTCTGTACACGCACACCCCCCCCCCCCACGGAAGGACGGAACACACCTGACTGCCCACCCAGGCCTGTCCTGTGCTGGGCGAGGGCTCCGTGTAGGTGGAGCCGTCCCGTTCATTACTGCACCATGCCCAACACGTGTCCCCAAGGCACAGGGCCTGTCACACAGCAGGCACTCATGTGCTGTGAGTGAACAAACAAGTGACTCTAACTTAATCCTAAATTTATTCAATATTTTCATTACAGCAAGACACACTTCTGTCGCTTGATACAGCAACTGAAAATAACAATTCTGGATGAATCTGACACAAGATAATGCTTCAGTTCGACTCAAAACTTAAAACTCATTTAATCTTTAACTCAGTTTAAATTCTAAACTGATTAGCATTCAAGAATTATCCTGTACGTTAATATCCAGGAGCTGATCTAATTACTGACACAATTTAAGGAGAATAAATTTAACAAACCAAGTGTATTTTGAGAGTTTACAGCTTAAATGGCTGTAACATTTTGAAAACAAAAGCTGAACATTATTCACTAATCGCAGATGGTTTAAATACCAGAAAATATTAGATATACACGAACAATAAAACATTCTGGAAATAAAATCCAAAGGCAAAATATCAGAAATACATATCAATGGTCTCAGATCCTACACTGTTCTATTTTCACAAAGGGGAGTGGGAGCGCCGTGAGGTACAGAGCAGAGAGTCTGCAGAAGCAGCTCTGAGCTTCAGCCACCAAGCCCTTTGTGTGGCGTCAGCTCTGTCCCCTGTGAAACGGGCACAGCGTCACCAGATAAGCTTTAAACACCAGCTCGTAAGCTGATGAACATCCTGCATGTCCGTGGCGCACACGTCACAGGTTAGGAAGGCAGATACATGGAGACACATCACCGTATGCGTTTTGTTCTGACAACAATTCTGAGCCGAAATTTTCAAATGAAACATGAACTGATGAACATTCTATTTTAAAGACATTCACTCAGAAAACTCTTTTCTATTCACACACAGAGTCTACAGAACGGCACCAATGAAGTAACTTACAAAACAGAAACGACATCGCAGGTGCAGGAAACAAACTTACGTTACCAGGGGTGGTAAGAGAGCGGAGGGATGGATTGGGAGCTGGAGACTGACATGCACACGCTACTCTATACAGAATAGGTGGCTAATAAGGATATACTGTAGAGCCCTAGGGCTTCCCTGGGGACTCAGATGGTAGGGAATCTGCCTGCAATGCGGGAGGCATGGGTTCCATCCCTGGGTTGGGTAGGTTCCCTGGAGGAGGGAAAGGCTACCCACTCCAGTATTCTTTTCTGGAGAATGCTCATGGACAGAGGAGTCTGACGGGCTATAGCCCATGGGGTCACACAGAGTCAGATACGACTTAACACAGGGAATTCTACTCAATATTCCATAATGACCTATATGGGAAAATGTGTAAAAGAGAGGGAATATATGTATAACTGATTCACTTTGCTATATACCTGAAACTAACACAACACTGTAAATCAACTATACTCCAATAAAAATTTTTAAAAAGGAAAAAAAAATAAAGACATTCACATCCAGGCAGGGAAGCCCAAGAATACGGGAGTGAGTAGCCAATCCCTTCTCCAGGGTATCTTCCCGACCCAGGAATCGAAGCGGGGTCTCCTGCACTGTAGGAAGATTCTTTACCAGCTGAGCCCCCAGGGAAGCCCCCACATTCAGGCACCCAGCACAAACGTGACCCCAATTCTCACTGCTAAACGTTGACCAGGCCTGTCTCCAGGCCCTGCTCCACCGCTCACGTTAAGCAGCAGCACCAAGAAAGGAAAGGTCAGCTCTGTCATGGAGTCAGTGCCGAAAACCAGAGTAAGTAGAGAGACCACCTCTTCTCCCCACAGCCTTCCCCCAGGACTCCAGGAGCAGACCCCTTGCCCCCCTCACTCCTCTGCTGACAAAGGGGCCCTTGTGTGGGGCCGCTGAGCTGCCCGGGGGCTACACGCAGCAGATGGCACTCAGCTCCTCGCATGAGGCCCGGCCATTCCGAGCAGAGCCCTGACACCTGACCCCTGGCAAGCCGACCCCTCTGGAAAAGGGCTCTAGAAGAAAATGGAAATGGCCTCCAAGGTGTGACAACATGGTCATAAACTCCACTGCTTCTCTTGGAGTTTAACCTCCATTCTCTCACAATCTGAACAAGCCTTTTAACCAACTTTCCCGATCACAGCTAATTAGAACATGTCAGGGCACAGACTGCCAAGAGGCTGGCCAGGGGGGACTGGCCAGCAGGCACAGTGACACAGGGGTGGGGTGGGGGTGGGCGGTAGCACAAAGGCAGATGAGCCGGGAGGCAGCGGGAGGGCCCTGCTATGTCTAGGTCCATCCACCGCATTGCAGGGATGCCTCCCAGGGGCCACGGCGGCACTGCTGACTTGGCCAATTCTACCAAAACAGGCCCTGAGAGACCACAGGTCCCAAGGGGGACCCCACGAGAACACACGGTCTAGGCCCTGTGAGCCTCAGGGTGAGGCCAACCCATCACACACCCTTTCCTTAGGGTGAAAGTTGCTGCTTGGAGAAAATGTGGAAGAGCCCCCTGACATTTTTAGAAACTTTTTATCTTGTATTGGGGTATACATGAATAACAACGTTCTGATAAGTTTCAGGAGAACAGCAAAAGGACTCAGTCGTACATACACACGTGTCCATTCCCCACTAAATTCCTCCCATCCAGGCTGCCTCATAACACTGAGCAGTTCCATGTGCTACACAGTAGGTCCCTGTAGGTTATTCATTTTAAATATGGGTTTCCCTGGTGGCTCAGTGGTAAAGAATCTGCCTGCCAATGCAGGCGATGCGGGTTTGATCCCTGGGTTGGGAAGAGCCCCCTGGAGAAGGGAATGGCTACCTGTTCAGTAGTCTTCTCTGGAAAGTCCCATGGACAGAGGAGCCTGGCGGGCTACAGTCCATGGGGTTGCAAAGAGCTGGACACAACTTAGAAACTAAACAACAGGCAACTCTAAGTTCCTTCTCTAAGCCTCTAAGTTTCCTTCCATCTTGTCAGTTCATTTGTGTCTTTTCTTCTTGGTTTCGCCATAATGCCATCTGCAGCAACATAGGTGGACTGAGACCGTCATACTGAGTGGAGTCAGTCAGAGAGGAGGAGGAATACCGTGTGACGCGCCGCATGCGGGGAAGCCACAGCTGCTACCAGGCCACGACTCCCCTCACGGTGAGGGGAGCCAGACACGGTCATGACTGAGTCCTGCACAGTGAGGGTACTGCCAGGAATGTCCTCCAGGGAGCACACACCGCTCAGCCCGCGTCTCCTCCTCAAGGGACAAGGGCAGGCCTTGCAGCAGAGTTGAGGTTTCTCGCAGCTGTATCGAGGCCACAGGAGACCTGCTTCTTTGGGAAAACTGCAGCGCCAGCCTTCTAAAGCAGGCGTGGACAGAGGGGCGGTTCAACACCGAGAGGATTTCAGGACTTCCCACAAGCCACAGAGGAAAGCACCCACTCCCTCTGCGTGACGTCAGCCAACACACCTCCTGTCCTCTAAAGTGCTCCCACACTTCAAATGTTGGAAACTTGTTAAAAACAAACAAACTCATTCTGACAGTTTGAAGTTCATATTTAGAACTCATATATTTGTAGCTGTTATTCAAGTGTTCATTTCTTCCTTCTAAGAGGACCCTGGCACTGAAAATTAAATGAACAAACCCACAGACACAGGCATGGGAGTCTTGTCATTTCTGTCACCCTGAAACACAGCAGTAAGACCGACAGAATAAAACTCTTACACTGCTCTTTTCTCTCACATGGATCTGGAAAGTTCTAAATCTCAGTGACACTTGCTTAAAAATGCCCAGTCACCCTGCTCCCACCTTTCGCCCTGCCCAGTAAACAGTGAGCCTGTGCAACAGGCTAAAACACTTGGGGGGAGGGGAAAAGAAAGGGAAGAGGGGGAAAGCCAGCAAAGCCGCGCGCAGCCTGTTTGTTCTCTTCTGGGTCAGAAACCGCAGAGTAACACGCGGCATCACACCTTTCTGTGGTCATGCAGACTGGCCTGTGGTGCGGGGGCCTGTAACCACCTTCTCTGCGGTACAAGCTGCAGAGCCGACCCAGGAGGAGGTCCCAGAGGCCCCAAGTGGAGGGCCGGCCACCCATCATGCGGCCCTGCAGTCACCTGAAGGCACACTGTGCACACGCGCGCCTGTGCCTCACGAAGCGGCCCCAAGATGCTGCCACACAGCCGCCCCGGACGGCCCGTCTGGGGACAGGGGCTCCTCTAGAGACGCTCCCCCACCGCTCCCCCTCACCGCGTCAGCCATCCTCCTGAAGACGCCAGTGTCCCGCTTGTCCAGGACCCTGCGACTGAAGCGCATGCATGATCTGACCTGGGCTGCCGACGACCTAAGTCAGGAGAGGGCCTCCCCACACGCTCCCGATAACTCAGCCCTGAGCCAGAGACCGCGCAGAGGGAGGCCCCTCGACACCTCCAGGCCGCAGGCTCACCAGGGCATCCAAGCGCTTGCTCTAAAAACAGACTATTTGTGTGAAGCCACTGAGCCTGGCAAGTTCTGCTCTCAGAGACAAGCTTATTTGACTCCAGAGACTTCCTTAAGAAACATTCTGTAAAATAAAATAATTATATTTTTAAGCACACACAACACACATCATTATTTCAAGCTCCTGAAGAAAAGCCCTGAGACATCAAAACTGGCTGCAGGTAGAATTCCTGCAGCGCATGTTCCAGTGTCCCTTTCCTGGGAGCACTTCTTCAGGTCTTTATCCTTAAGAATACTCTTCTCTTCCTGAAAGACCAATTACAATAAAGCAAGTGCTATGTCTGTATTAAAATTACCCAATCTGTTGGGAAGAATTAGCTCACCAGCATCCTGGGAAGGTTTTCATGCTGTGCAGACTCTCAGGATCTATCCTGACCTAGAACCAGCAGACCAAAGGGCACCGAGGTCCCACGCGGAGAGCACGCAGCAGGCCCAGGTTAAGCCGGGTCAACAACCCCAGACAGAGCCCCGACAGCCTCACTTTCTCTTGACGGTCCCCTTAAATATTTAAAGATGAACAGGAAAGCAGCAAATGAATACGGAAACCATCCGTCACTGTCCGTTCAAACCAATGAACTCAATCAGACTTTGAGTCCAACTTCCCTTCATGAAGGCATCAAAGGCATCTTCCTTCCTTCAGGGGAGTGAGGGCATTAGCACCTTCCAAGGTGAAAGCCTGGCAGTTCACCCCAGGGTCAACCTCCTCCCAGGAGGAACACAGAGGCCCTGCCATGACACTCTCTCAGACCCCAGGGGGTTCTGGTGTGTCCCTCTCGGCTGGCTGGCCAGCCACCTAAGTCCTCAGAGGAGGCAATGCCTAACTTCCATGCTCCTCCCAATCCTCAACACCAGAGGTGGCGGGGCCAGACGCCAGGAGGCAGGAATGACAACACCAACCCGAACCATATATTCTTATCAAGCAGAAAACAGCCTGCACGTGCTTTTAAATTTTTCAACACAGAAAGCTTTACAATGGTTTACTTTGGCTGGACTATAATTTTCTCACTTGCATTTGGTATTTTTCTCAAAATTTGTTTTATACAGAACAAATGAAAAAATGAAAAATGAAGATAAGGCTTTGACAGATGCGAAAGTACATGCAATTAATTCTCTCTAGCCTCCCAGATCCAAAAGTCCTACTACTATTTCCATAACGTTAAGTATAACCCAGGGTTGTACAGTCCATTTTTAAGTAATCAAATACTATGATCAACTTTATGGAAAACAAAACAAGCCCAAAATAACCTGAGAAATACAAATATATCCTCCCGCCCTTATTTTAGATTTTAGACATTGCGGCGAATAATGATGAGGCCAAAGATTTGCTGCCACAGGAAGACGGTGTGGGGGAAAATCAGTCAAGCTCTTGCAAAAAGCCTAAATGAGACAGTTGTTAATGGGAACTTGACACTGGCAGGAAGCTACAGGAGTGGGACTATTACACCACTTTCCAAACTGCTAGTCCTCATTCACATCCTTAGGAAAGGTGAGTAATGGATCTTATGCAACAGTGAAATCAATGACCGCTGCATGAAGCCATATGTACAAGTAAATGGACTAATACAGGAAGCAGGAATCCTACTTTGTACAGAAGGGTGGAAGGAATTCCACAACAGACAGATGTCAGGGGCCAACTTCTAACTAACCTACCGAAGAACGCAGTGAGGCCTCAGAGGAAACCGATGCTGGACTCACAAGCACTCAGGATGGAGGGTGAGAACGGGGGCGCACCATCCTGAGGACACCCTGCTCAACACACCCTTGGCCAGCCCCACCACAGTAGCTGGAGGACACAGCCCTGGAGGGTGCAAATGGCTCCACCTGCAAAAAGCCACGTGGTGGGAGAGCCCCCTGGAGGTGGGCGAGGGCAGCACCCCCTTCTCTCAGCAGTTCTCACCAGAAGTCTTCCTTCCAGACCCAGAGGGCACCAACCTTGAGGAAAAGGCTCCACGACGGGACGCTTCTGGAAAGTAGAGGAGGGGCCACTTCCAAACTCACTTCATGTAGACAGAAAAACCCAAATGCCCAAACCTCACAAAGACATCACCAAAAAAGTTACACACAACACCCCTCACGAACGTAAAACAACAAATCCTAAACAGCAGATTTATCTTTCAATTATTTATTCTTGGCTGCACTGGCTTTCTGTTGCTACATGCAGGCTCTTCTCTAGTTGGGCACGTGGGCTTCTCACTGAGGGGCCTGTCTCGTTGAGGCTCAGGCGCATGTGCTTCAGTAGTTGTGGCCCACGGGCTTAGTTGCTCCACAGCATATGGGATCTTCCTGGACCACAGAACCGGTCTCCCCTGAGTTGGCCCACAGATTCTTAACCACTGGACCACCAGGGAAGTCCCAAAGTAATACATAAGGGAAGAAAAAGATTATACCATGAATTAAATGATGCGGTACAAAGTTTCAAGGTTGATTTAGGCTCCTAAAATTAACTTATTGCACATTTAAAGAATAAACAAGAAAAACATGATATGTTGACAAATCCACAAAAACTGTTTAACAAAACTCAGAAAACTGAGGAAGCATTTTCAGAGTGAGCAGGGTCACCTATGAAGGCCAACAGAGGCAGCAGCCACCTTGCTGTTCCCCCACGGCTGGGACGCGTAAGGAGCGCACTGGGATGCTGTTCACGCCCGGTCACACTGGAGGGTCCAGTCAACGCAACGACAGTGACAGAAGGCAGAAAGGTCAGAAAGGAAGCAGCGCAGCGTCTGCACCCACAGGCACCAGAACTTCTCTCTTCTCCCCAGAGAGAAGCCTCAGGAAGCGGCAAAAGAACTCCTGGAGCTAAGAGGTGAGTTTAGGGTCAGGCACCAGCAGCAACTGGGCTTCCCTACTGGCTCAGACGGTAAAGCGGTAAAGCGTCTGTCTGAAATGCAGGAGACCCGCGTTCGATCCCTGGGTGGGGAAGATCCCCTGGAGAAGGAAATGGCAGTCCACTCCGGTACTCTTGCCTGGAAAATCCCATGGACCACGGAGCCTGGTAGGCTACCGTCCATGGGGTCGCAAAGAGTCGGACACGACTGAGTGACTTCACTTCACTTTCACCAGCAGCAGTAGTTTAAAAGCAAAAAAAATAAAAATCAAAAATTAAGTGGATTTAGAGTATCATCAAAAACAAAGTATTTAGAAATAAGTTTTACAAAATACACACAAGATCTTCAAGCTGGAAACTACCAAACAGTACTGAGAAAAATTAAATAGAATCTAAACAAATGCAGAGACAAACCACAATCATGAACTGGAAAATTCAATTTAAGACGTCAACCCTCCCAAAATTGATACATAGATTCAAAGAACTCCAATCAAAATCCCAGTACGTATTTTTGGAGAAACTGACACCTTGATTCTAAAAGTCATATGGGAAATTGAAACCGAGAAACCAAGACAATCTTTCAAAAAAAAAAAAAGGGGCTGGAAGACGCAAAGACTTATCACAAAGATGCATCAAGTCAGTGCAACACTGGCACAGAACAGACGAAAAGACCAGGTGAACAAAACGCTGTCCAGACACACAGACCCACACACGCACGGCCACGCGACTGATTTTCAACAAAAGCACCCAGGCAATTCCCTGGAGAAAGGAAATGGTTCCCCACTCCCCTCCCTCAGCAAATGATGCTGACACAACTAAGTAACTTGGAAAAAACTGAGATGCTCACAAGTTAATTTGAGATGATGGAATACCTATCTAAACAGGAAAAGCTAAAATTATGTTTATCAAAGAATTGAGAATGTGAAATCAGAGTAGGCAAATATTTCTTAGAGACACAAAATATGCTGAACAGAAGGGAAAAATAGTCGCTCTTTCTCAAAATTAAAAACTTCTATTCATTAAAGACATTATTAGAAAAATAAAAACGTAAGTCCTCAAAAGTGAGAAAATGCTCAGTAGAAATACCTGATCACCAAATTGTAAACAGAACTACAAATCGAAAACACCAATTAAAAAACACACAAGAGACCTGCCTCACAATGAATACTTGCTGGAAACAGGAAGTATTCAAAGATCAGTCAACAGGACAGGGCAGGTCACCACAAAGAGAATACCTCATACTCACCAGGATGACTGAACTCTAAGAACTGTCATCACCAAGCATGAGGGCACAACAGCACAAACTCGCCTGCACTCCTGGTAAAAACGCAAAAACGGGAGACTGGGGAAAGTGCTGGCAACTTCTTAGAAGGTCACACATCCATTTGCCATGCGATCCAACCGTGCAATTCACACATAGGAATCCACTCAAGAGAAATGAAAACATCTGTCCGTAAAGAGGCTTGAACAAGAATACTCTTAGCAGTTTCATTCACGGTAGCCCCAAACCGAACAATTCAGCTGTCCAGCAACTCAAGAATGAATAAACAAGCTGTGTAATATTCATACAACAACTGCTTCTTCTTAAAAAAGAGTGAACTACTTACCGACGCACAGAGCAACATGGGTGAACTCTGACAACGTCACTGAATCAAATGCAAACACAGTATATACTGTACGGCCCATGCATGTAAATTTCAAGACCTGGCAAAACTAACCTAACATGACAGAAATCAGAACACTGGATACCAACAGGAGGGGCTGACTGAAAGCGGGCAGGAGGGAACTTTCTAGAGTGTTTTATATCTTGCTTTGGGTTGGGGTCTGCACGGCTTTACATATCTGCAAAAACGCAATGCATTTTATGACTTAAAAATCTATGGATTTTACAATATTATGCAATTTTTGCCTTGGTTTTGTAAATAAAAGTGTTAATTCTGAGGATTCAGAGATAATCTTTATGCTATTCTAGTTCTGAACTCTCCCTCCCTCGAAATTAACCACATGTAACAGACCCCTTGGAGAAGGAAACGGTAACCCACTCCAGTATTCTTGCCTGGAGAATCCCATGGACGGAAAAGCCTGGTAGGCTACAGTCCACGGGGTCGCAAAGAGTCGGACACAACTGAGCAACGGAACGGAACGGAACAGACCCCTGCTTTGCCCCACCCCCCCACACACACACACCAATCGCCTCCATGCAGAAGCCTTAACTTCAGCCAGCACCCAAGCACCTCCATGCTCCAGCCTGGCGTGGCCAGTGAGGTAAGGCAGGAGCCAGGGCTGCTCTGGAACAGGAGGGCCTGCCCTCCTCTCCCGCCTCTGCTCGGGAGCGGGCTGTGGCACCTCGCACCCAGAGCCCAGCCTGCAGATGCTCAGGGGAAAGCTAGGGGCCGGACTCCAGGGACCAGCCTCCAGCAGACCCAGCTGACTGCCCACCTCCCATGCTTCTCCCCCGAGAAATGGGCCACATCTCACTAAGCCCTTCTGGAGGAGCTTGCTTTCTGCAGCCCAGCCTAATCCTGACTCGATGCAGCAAGCACAGAGGGCAGAAGCAGAGCTAGGCCGCGTCCTCCCCCTGCTCTCACACTTCGGAATGGGCACTTAGGGCACTTGAAGAGGGGCTTTTCCTCCTACCTATCTCCCCCAAATTCACTGTGTCTTTAAAAAAAAAAAAAAAAGAACTCAACACATAATTTCTGTGATTTACTATGCAACTGAACACGCTAAAAGACAAAATGACATTTTCTCTACAAAGTATTTGGTGCCTGTGATTTTCTGAGCACTACAGCCAGGTGGTTCTCATAGAAATAGAGAAGAGTGTATTCATATAGTTCAAAGCTTTGCTTACTTTTGGTCTTAAAAAAAGACTACTGATTGTAACATGCAACTCTACAGGAAAGATCTGGACAGAGGCAGCAAAAACTGGTATTTATTACTGCACTTGTGCTCATTATGGCCGTCTCTGACAGGGGTCCATTAAAATCAATTTTTATGTTTCTTATGTATTTTCTTTATCTAACGTTCCTGGCACTGTGTTTATTAGCCAGTTAAGACAAACACAGCGCAGGGGAGTGGGTGCTTTTCCCCCCTCTTCTGTCAGAAATAACAAGAACTGCAATTTTAATACAACTGCTATTCACAATCAGTGAATGAAGGAAATGGAATGTTACATTTCAGAAGGAAACATTAAAAAGTGCTTTATGTTTTTACAATTAGAGAAAATACCAGAGATCCTTCAAAAAAAGGGAGAAGTGAGTTCCATTAGAAACAGTAACATGGCAAACTTCCTCTGAATAGGGGATTTCCACCCTTCCCCTCAGCCACACACAGGCCAACGTCAGACACTGTTTCCAGGAGGCCCAGTGGGGCTCCCGATTAAGTGATTCCAGGATTCTGGAGTAAAACTCACCTGGCAAGCTGATGAACAGTGAAGGCTGGTCCTGATTTAAAAATCAAGACTCGGCAAGCAGCTCCCTGTCACCAAATTTCCAGAGGGATCCCCACAGCCCAGGGTACCTCTGTAAGCATATACATTAACACGTCTTGGGCTCCTGATTACAAGTTATGCTGCTATGGTTACTCAGAGGTGGAAGGTTCCTGGGCAACAAACACAGGGGCTGAAAATGAACAATCATGGCCCTACCCTTTCCAGCGAGATGCTGGTTTCTGTGATTTGCAGCGTGTGGCTCGTGTTACCCTGTAGTCAGCGGCGAACAAGCAATAACCATGTTCTCACTGTTGCTCTAAACACACCAGGTAGTGGCTGTCACACAGGACGTTCACTCACCCAGTGTCTGGGGTCTTCCCGCCACGTGGCTTTATCCCATGCAGACCCTGCTCACAACCAGAGATCTCCACCTTCCCCAGAGGGCTGTCCATCACTTTGTATTTCATTTCACAGGTCTCGTCCATTCTCCCAAGGACCTAAAGAGAACAATTACTACAGTTAAGCCTATGTGAAAGAGTTCGGTCACTTCGAAAGCATAACAGAAGCCCCAGTCACATAAGACATAAAACATCTTCTGAAGCTTTTTTCCCCATTGTTTGAATTTAATCATAATGTGTCATTTTTATAACACAGTTACTTTGGAGACAGAAAATTCCTGTAATTACACAGAACAGCAGTACATTCTCCTTTCATTTCCTTAAATTACTATCTCCCTTTCTTCTCATTTATCTCTAACCAATGCATAGTCAAAGATGAAATTAAAGCTCTTAAATAGTCCCTAAAACTATTTAAAACAGCAATTACCAACAACTTTTTCAATGACAACTGAAAACAAACCATTTGATATTTTGAATAAAGTACATTTAACAACAGAGCATTATGGAGTAAATTTATAGAAACGGTGCAATTCAACTCCGCTCTTAACACAATGGCCCCTGTGCTAACAGATGACCGGCCAGGTAGATGCAAGCTGGAACACAACTCCTTCACTCTGGAAAGCACACAAATTTACGTACAAAGTGTTCAAAGCTATCCTAGGATGTATCATCCATGTGAATTTTGAGGGATGTTAACTGTGGTCAACTCAGCAAAGGTTTACAAGAAAGAAAAGCTGTACTAAGAGCAGCGAGAAGCCAGAACCAAGGTCCAGGCCAACTGTATTTAAAAAGAAAAAAAAAACCAAAAAACTCTCTCGACTCCAGAGGCGAGGGCTGAGGGAAGCCCACCTAGCCCGGAGGGGTGCAGGGCCACTTCCTCCCCGCAGGGACTCCTGCCCTGCCTCCACTAACATGCCTCTCTCCACAACTCCAACCTCAGCCACAGCGGCCTAGGGTACACGGAACCCCGGGGCAAGGCCTCCCTCTGAGCTCGCCTGCTTACCTGCTCTCTCAACCTCTGTGTCCCGCAAACACTCCACATGAACTTGACCAAAACTGTAACCTTGCACCAATTCTCCTGTACACAGCACCCTGCCCTCACCCAAACCCAGATTTACCCCGGACGATGCATTCTGCACCTCCACAGGCACTCATCTCTCACTGTCAGCTCTTTCATTTCCACCGCATCCTCCAGGACTCCCCCACCAACTCTCACCTCCCTGAGGAAGGGCTCCTAGCCCTCATTACACTTGGCTCTTCCCACACCAACCACCCTTCAGCTAAAACACTAATGACGTGAAGGGGCCACAGCAGGGCCAGCAAACTGCAGCTCATGGGCCAAACCCAGCCCAGCACCTAAATAAAGCTTTATTGGGATACACCCATGCTCGCCATGTGCAGGCTGCTGGCCGTGGCTGCCTTCACGCTCCAGGGGCCGAGCCAACTGGCTGTCCTGCAGCCTTAAGCCACAGGCACTCCTCACACGCATCGAGGGCTCCAGTCTCCGGGCGTGGACACCAGAGACTGCCCGCTCCCTGGCCGTCCAGCCTGCACCACGCGGCCTGCTGTCTGCTTTACGTGAAATTCAACACACCTCCACCACTCTCGCCCCAAGGTCTCCTCCCTTCTCTGTGCTCCCACCTGCTCCCAATGTGTCTTCCTGTATCTCACTGTTTGCTGAACGCGGGGTAGGCCAGACGAGAGCAAGGAAGCTGGAAGAAAACTTGAAGAGCCGCAGGAGCTGCAGACATGGTTACTCTCTGCAGACTGGCACAGCGGCCGCAGCGGCAGCAGACATGCCGGAGCCTCTCCTCCCGAGGCTGCCCCAGCAGCCGAAGCGGAAGCAGACATGCGGGAGCATCTCCCCTCGAGGCTGCCCCAACAGCTGCAGCGGCAGCAGAAACGTTGGAGCCTTTCCTCCCAAGGCCGCCCAGCAGCCACAGCGGGAGCAGACACGCTGGAGCCTCTCCTCTCGAGGCCGCCCCAGCAGCCGCACCCATAACGCAGCCGCGAGAGCATCTTGGGTGGTGCTTACACAAGGTGCTGAGCGTGCGCAGGGCTGAAAGTGACCTCAGCTGTTACATAACCACGTGCTCACAAAACGTGGGGCAGGAGCCACCGGCCACGGGGCGAGAGAGAGCCTGACCACTGCCACCTGGCCAGCTGTTCTTTCCCTATGTAAGGCCACGCTGATCGCCGCCTCTGCCTCCCAAGAGCCCAGGACACAAGAACGAGCCATGCCTTGAAGAGGTCAAGCGGCGTTCCCCAAGCCCCACAGGGCGCCAGCATCACTCCCAAGGCTCAAGGGCGCGTTAGCGGGATAAGAAGAAAGCAGCTTTGTTTCTCTACCAAGTAAGGACTCGCCAATTGTTCACTGCCCCCTGCCGCCTGCCCAGTCTCGCTCAGAAGCACTGGCCTCCGTCAGGCTGTTCTGCAGGCAGGACTCCTGCTTACAGGCATGAGAAACCGGCACTGGCTAATTTAAGCACAAAAGCAACTTACTGAAAGACTCACGGACGTTCAGGGAAGAAGCTCAAAAAACTGTAGGAATCAAGACTGGCCACCGTCCAACCACAGACAGTCCAAGCCTCAGGATACACCTGCGGGAGCGCCCGGGACTGCAGGCACGCGGCAGGCCCCGCCGCCCCCTGGGAACAGGATGCTGCAGCCACTGTCGGTGCCCTACTGCCTGGGCTCCCCCGCACGTGTCCCGGGACTCAAGGCCCAAGCAGGAGCTCAGAGCTGGCACGGGGCCCAGGCCCGTGGGCACCTGTGTTGAGTGTCCAGGAAGAAGGACAGCTGCCAGGAGGGCTTTGTCAGTGTTGCCCCCCTCAAGGACACGGACCACCACTGCCACAGAAAGCAAGACTGGCACACAGCCCACCAAGAGAAAGGGCGAGCGGCAGAGTCCACTCCTCTCCCAGGCCTCACTCTGCTCAACGATAACACAGGACTAGTAACACGGTTTTCACCAGCCTCCCTGGGCTAGTCTGTGGGCCCAGCTGGAGAAGATGGGAAAAGCCATGAATGGGGTGGGCCAGGTACTCCTGCATTTGGAAAGGACCACGGTCCTGCTCGGTACACATCCAACCCTCACCCTTACTCCAAGGAAAGGTTGGAGAGATACATCCAGGTGTGCAAGGCAAGCCAGGGCAGGACAATGAAGGTGACTCTGGGCGCAGGGGCACGAGGGATTCCCCCACTTGCGAGGATGAGCAAGCTCAGGCCCCTCGCTCCTCTGGGAGAAGGGCCTTGCATGTAACCAAGTCATGCCAGGTTCTTGAGCACAGCCCAGACTGGCTGCACGTCAGAGGCCACTGGCCTGGAATGCAGGGAAAGGGCAGCCAGCCAGCTTCCTGAGCTGGAAGGGCTGCCTCTGGACCGAGTAACAGCCACACACTCCAGCTCCTCCACCGCTGAGGGACCACGAGGACTCCGAAGCTCGGCCTGAAGCCACTGTGCTCCCTGGTGATCAGAAGCAGCGCACACCTGGCAACACAGCACTGGCCCCGGACACCACCTGGGGCTCGGCTCACAGCACGCAGGCGGCTGCCTCAGCACTCTCAGAACCAGCTCCACCGGCCTGCACAGAGCGTGGGGGCCAACCACAAACCATGCCAAGGATCGACAAAGGGCAGTTCGTTCCTAACAGGAATAAAATGGCAAGCTCAAAATCTCAGTTCTGAACAAGTGGCACCTTTGTCCTTGCTACTCAAGATCAGCCCACCTAACAATCAGGTGTGAGGGGTTATTTTAACTAGGAAAAACACATGTGTCAAACCCCTAGAAGAGAAAATACTCCTACCGATCACCTCTTAATAAACCTGGCCAAAGAGGGTGGAAAAGAAAGTGGACAGGATTGGTCCCCACCAGGTGTGTGAGTCAAGAAGGAAAACACCAGGGAAAAACCCAGGTCAGTGGCTAAGACCCAGCTCACAGTGCCACCAGGCCGGGGTCTCCATCGTGGAATTTCACCAGGTCACTTTCCACCAAAAGAGTCAAAATACGGCTCAGTCAATTATGCCCTAACAACCAAGAAGGCTTCAATTTGGCTGAAATGATTTTACCAAACAAAATACTGGCACTGCTACCTGGTTCATCAAATTTAGAACAGATCCAAAAGCTGTGCAAAAACATCACTTCACGTCTATACAAAAGCCTGCAAATGGATGTTTATGGCCACTTTATTCACAATGCTAAAACTAGGAAGCAATCAACACGTTCTTCGCTTAGTGAGCGGCTGAAGTGCTGCACAAGACAATGGACTATTAGTCACTGCTAAAAAGAAATGTGGCACCAAGCCGTGAAGACACACGGAAGAAACTTAAATAAATATTACTATGTGAAAGAAGACTGAAAAGGCTTCTGAAAAGACTATGTACTCTGTGATTCCAATTATGTGGAGATACTAAAAAAAAAAAAAAAAAAAAAAACAGTGGTTGCAGGGTAGGGGGAAGAGAGGGAGGAACAGTAGAACACAGAAGATCTTCGGGGTGGGGAAGCCGTTCTGGAGGCTGTGGTAGTGGTGGAAGCAGGACAGCATACTGAACACAGCTGTCAAAACCCGTGGAGAGCACAAGACCAAGAGTAAACCCTGACGTAAACAACGAACAAATGTATGAGTGTGTTTGTGGAGAGTGATGGTGGGGAGGGGATGGGGGTGCATGGGAGCTCCCTGTACCTTTTGCGCAACCTTGCTGTGAACCTAAAACTGCTCTACAAAGTAAAGTTTATCTTCATAATTAAAAATAATAATAATCACCACAAAGCCTTCTGCTGTGGCCCTGACATGTCAGGTTCTGCATTAGAGAGACACGGCTAGGCTTTCAAATGAAACCTGCTGGTGTGGGGGGGTCCCATAAATACTGTGCTCTGCCTGCTCCCAGCTTATACAGACTTTCAGAACATGCGATCCGTGCTTTTTTTCATTCTCACCACTGGAGCCGGCCCTGCACGGCAAAGCACCGTCCTGATTAACCACACTTTGGTCTTGAAGAATACTTGTCACAAGAAGGGTTGGGGAGTCAGGACCAGGGCGGAGCTCAGCTCTGCAGCATCACATACACGTGCGTCTTGTTAAATAAGCGTTCACCAGTCATCTAAACAACCCGCTACAAGCAGCATGTTATAAAAACAGCTGAGAAAATGCCTGCCTGTCAGAGCTGCTGTGTTAGAGCAACATTTAGGAAATTTGTTTACTGGTCTTTAAAACCACCATTTCTAGAAAAAAAAGAGGCACCATCTACATTTTAAAACTATACTTAAAACTCAGTTTTCCTTTCTAAAGTTTTCATTTTTGTTCTCGTTAGCAAACTAAGGTATACGTCATGCAGGAAGGTAACTGCTTTTCTGTTCTGTAGCTCAAAGGCTGCTGTGAATTTGTGCAAAAACACAGGAATTAGGAAGCAGTTGGAATACAAACTCGTGTGTGTGTGAGTAAAAGAAACAGACCACAGAGAAAGTGCATAAAACTAACACATGAGCAGCTTAACAAACTACCCCAGAAATTTCTTGGAGCTTCAAGCATTCTTGAAAACTATTTCCAGGTACAATACCAAAGTGAAACTACTGCACACATATCCATTCTAACAGTTTCGCTAAAATACCTCTGCCTCTTGCCAAAAATTGGTACATGATACCAGAACAATCTACAGTGAGACCAATAAAGGTCTTTTTAGAAGTGCATTAGTGACGACATCAAAAATGTTCCCTACAAAGCTTTCTGACTAACCAAAGCACTGCAGACGAGACTCAAATCGACACAGACTTGCAGTGAAGTCAGAGGCTGGGGTCACAGCATGCTCACAGCTGAGTGTACACACGCTCAGGGTACACAGGGGAGCCTACGCACACGAAACTACAAGTGAAACACTGTACACCTGCCTAGCTGATTAATTTCAGGGAAGAAAAACTTAACACCAAAATGAGAATGATACACGAAAACCACATTTTTATTAACATGGAAAAGGAGACTTCAAAGATGTTTCCCACTTGCTGGGTTCCCAGACCCGGGAAGCACCAGCCACTGCCCCCAGGCCCCCTCCTCTCAGGGCACTTTGGGAGAAAGATGCGAGAAGCTCCATTCCAAGGCGTTAGTTTGAGCAGGTTATGCTGCTTACCCCTCTTCTGAAAATTCACAGAACGTCTGAGTATTTGGTGAAGGAAGAGCTATTCTTTAATAACCAACGTACCAGGGGTCAGAAGGCCAGATGCACCAATGATCAGAGAAAGCAGGTTACAAAGAGTAAGGAGGCCCAGACCTCCCGCGAGGAGCCCAGAGTCAGAGGCAAGATGAGAACTCTGCATCCACAGCCACCGGAGCAGGATTTGGAAAAGCAGCCAGGAAGTCTTAATTCTGCAGGATGACCCCTCCTTCCAGCTCCTCTGCTCTAACAGGCCCGGGGCCTCTGGGCTCGGCTGGGCGGACACAACGCGCCAGCAGGGCAGCACACGCACCGCAGGTCTCCTCCGCCCTGCCGAGCCTGCCGCCTGGTCCTCCGGGTCCCAGGCGTCCTAAAAGAGTCTGGCCAGCTCGGCACCCGGGCCAGGGCCCAGGCCCCAAGAAGGGGGAGGGAGGCTGTGGGTGACCCTGAGCGGCCGCTCACGCCCGGCTCCAGGTCCCCTCGCCACTCCGGAAGCGGCATGACACCCCTGGGGGCTCCTGAGGTGGGAGCAACGGCCATGGCGGGGAGGCCCCCCGGGGCTGTGGGCTGCACAGGAGCCGGCTCCCCGCGCAGCATTGCAGGCACACTGCGCTGCTGACCGCAGCCGACCCAGGGGAGGCGCGCGCGCACAGCGGACACTGCCGCCCAACACCCCCTCCACAGCTCCTTGCACTCAAGACTGACTGGCCTCTCCCGCCCCTTGAAACTAGAAGGCGCCCCTCGGGCTTCCACCCACTCACCTCCGGGAGAGCAGCGGACTCCACAACGCCGCGAACCCTGAGTCTCGCGGGAACCCCAGTCTCGTGAGAACCCCAATTCTCACGGGAACCTGAGTCCGTGGGAACTCCACATCTCGCGTGAACTCTGCGTCCCCCGGGACCCAGAATCTCGCGCGAACTCTAAGTCCCACGTGAACCCTGAGTCCCAAAGGAATCCCGGGTCCCCTGTGTAACCCGAAATCTCACGGGAAGCCTGAGTCCTGAGGAAACCCCCAACTCTCACAGGTACCTCAAGTCCCCGTGAGGACTCAAGAGACTCATGTGAACCCCGAGTCCCACGAGGACCCGGAGTCATGGTGCCCTGTGCTCAGAATGTGACCCCGTGAGCAGGGATCCACATCATCCACAGGATCCCAGCAACAGGCCGACACCTGAGCCCCTGACTCCCCAACTCTCACAGCGTCCCCATGGCAGTCGTGGCATCCTGAACATCAGTAAAGACAGGGAATGAGCTGCTTATAATCTACTCTGAAGAAAAAAAATGAAAAAATGCCGCCTTTTCCCTACCTTTTAACTACCCTTCGGACTGCTTGTGTGAACATCCGCGAGGAAAGTAGTCGTGTGGAGGTCTGGCGGCGGGGGCTCTGGCCCGGGTCACCCCTGGGGGTTTGGGGGCCTCCCATGGGTCCTCAGCCCACCCTGCCGACAGCTCCCGCCTCACAACCTGAAGACGTTCCACGACTTGAGGCACCAACTCAGTCCCGGGCTCTACAGTGACAGTCTGTCACAGAGCAGGAGAGAGGGTGGCAGGCTGGTGCTCACAATGAAGTGTCAGGTCTTGAAAGAACTGTGATGTCTTGGGAAGCTTCAGCTTAAATATGTCATGGCAGAAAATAACCTCATTCTTTATCCACCCCTACAGCTGGGCAAAGTTTAACTGACTTAAGAGAATAAGAAACACGTGAGAACAGGCGGGAAGATCGCAGAGAAACACTTTTCAATCTGGCAAAGCAGCCAAACCCAAGAGATGCCTGCTGCAGAGTGAGACAGGACAGGCCACTGGCTGCAGCCACCGCGGAGCTGGGCCAGCAGGGCTGGTGGGGAAGTGCAAAGCTCTCACACTTGTCTTCCTGACAGCAAGATGTGATTCAGAATCGTCCTCACCCCCAAAGAGCCCCAGAGTAGCAAAGTATCAGAGGTTTGTCTGCAGTCAAGCCAGGAGAAAGACGTTCTAGTCAATAAAGTTTCCCACCTGTGTGTGGCTAGAACCTCTATGTTATAAACACGTGCTTTTTGTGTCGCCGATGTAATTAGCCTCCTCAGGGGACTCACTATAATCTGTCCCCTGGTTCAATAACCCAATCCCTGTTTGCACTGATTCATACAGCGCGGTGAGTACAGTTAGATAAAGACTCCATAACAGGCGCCGCCGAAATCCTCAAGAGATGGCTCCAGCAAACAGCCAGGAAGCACATCCCCACAGCTGGAAGGTGAATCAACGGTGACTTTTGGGGAGGCCTATAGTAATATCCCCGCCCAAAGCGAGGGTCCCTGCTAGAACCCACTGACCAGATGCAGACAATTACTCCCCAACTCCACCCTCCAACTCCTGTGATTCAACCCCAGAAGGAAAGCAGGCAGATGAAGAAGAGACACACCTGAATCAGTGCGTTGAGAGTAACAGATACCAACCCCGCGATTCAAGAAGCTCAGCAAACTCCAAACAGGGTTCAGTATGAAGACAACTCACAACTAACCACACAGTTAACTAGTTTCAAACCACAAAGAAACAGAGAGAAAAATCTTAAAAGCAACCAAAGTAAAAAGTTCCCACTACCGTCAAAGGGGCAACAACAAGGCTGACAGCTGACGTCTCCACAGAAGCCTCAGAAACCAGAAGAAAATGAAATGAAATGTTTAAACTGATGAAACAAAATCCTGAGCAACTGAGTGCGCGCATTGCTCGGGGCTGGGGAAGGAGAGGAGGGCCCAGACAAACACCACTTGGTGCAGAGGTGACAGGGGTCCTGTTCGTGACTTTCCCTCCATGGCTTACACGTGCGTCTCATACACTCCTCAGTGGGCTTCAAACAACGCAAAATTTTAGAAAGTAAAAAAGGGGAGGACCAAAGAGGGAGGGAAAGAAAGAAGGAAAGAAAACATCTGCATCAGAAGAACAGGAAAGATCAAATTAATCTACCAAAGAACCCTGAAGTCAAATTTCCACAAAATGGAAAACTGACAACCCTGGAAATATGTACCTGGTGATGGGAAAGAGCAAGGAATACTTTTTCCAGAAGCTGAATATTATGCTGAGAAACTTCCAAAACTCAATCATCTGAGACTGAAAACAAAAACAGATCAGTCTCCCGCTGGAAAACAGCACACTATGGATATCTGTATGTGCAGACTAAAATTTATACGTAACTGCAAACTTCGTGAGTGAACGCACTTCGACTTTAGTTCCGCAGGAACTGCAGACACGCGGCGTCACTGGGGTGCTGTGAGCACTCACACGCGACAGGAGGCACTGGCCAGCGGGGGACGCCCCGGGCAGCGTCAGCACAGTCTCGGCCACGCGCTCCGTATGCTCGTGTGACACACGTGCGGGCGCGGGCACACCCCCGACGAAACCCCCACGTCCGCACACGCTTGAACACAGTTAAGCGGGAGCGCAGCTGATAGACAGTGCCGTACTGGGTCCAAGCGCACAGCACAGGGACACGCTCGCGTTTGCTGACCTTCCCAGGTGTGTACACTGCCCGGAGACAAGCCCAGCAGAGACAGCCCGGCCCGCTGCGCCACGTGAGAGCGGCTCACACGCGCCCCCAGACAGCGGTTCAGCTCTCATGTGCAGAGCTCTCTGCATGGCTGGACAGATGGCAACATGGCGGGTAATGCAGTCTTCAGCTCTGTTAAACATCAGAGACGAAGGTCCAGGCTGGCCGGACATACACCTGCAGTGGCTGTACATTCAGCTGGGAGAAATGCACTCTTCCACAGTCTGGTCTCCTCTTTGACAGCATGAAACACCAACGTCAGAGCCCTCAGCAAACTACCTTTCTGTTGACGCCACACATTTAAAACCACAGCGGTGACAAGAACTGAAAATGGCCTTAATTTCCTCTGACTTCCCAATTCTGTCCTTTCCATATGGAGCTGGCTAGAATCATCCTCCTTTGGAGGTGGTGGTGGTTTAGTCACTAAGTTCAGTTCAGTTTAGTCGCTCAGTCGTGTCTGACTCTCTGCGACCCCATGAATCACAGCACGCCAGGCCTCCCTGTCCATCACCAACTCCCGGAGTTCACCCAAACTCATGTTCACCCAAACTCATGTCCACAGAGTCGGTGATGCCATCCAGCCATCTCATTCTCTGTCGTCCCCTTCTCCTCCCGCCCCCAACCTTTCCTAGCATCAGAGTCTTTTCCAGTGAGTCAACTCGTCCCATGAGGTGGCCAAAGTATTGCAGTTTCAGCTTTAGCATCAGTCCTCCCAATGAACACCCAGGATTGATCTCCTTTAGAATGGACTGGTTGGATCTCCTTGCAGTACAAGGGACTCTCAAGTCTTCTCCAACACCACAGTTCAAAAGCATCCATTCTTTGGCGATCAGCTTTCTTCGCAGTCCAACTCTCACATCCATACATGACCACGGGAAAAACCATAGCCTTGACTAGACGGACCTTTGTTGGCAAAGTAATGTCTCTGCTTTTTAATATACTATCAAGGTTGGTCATAACTTTCCTTCCAAGGAGTAAGCGTCTTTTAATTTCATGGCTGCAATCAGCATCTGCAGTGATTTTGGAGCCCAAAAAAATAAAGTCTGACACTGTTTCCACTGTTTATCCATCTATTTCCCATGAAGTGATGGGACCAGATGCCATGATCTTTGTTTTCTGAATGTTGAGCTTCAAGCCAACCTTCTCACTCTCCTCTTTCACTTTCATCAAGAGGCTTTTGAGTTCCTCTTCACTTTCTGCCAAGTCATTAAACAGATTTAAATTTACCACAGGTTAAGCCGTGTGTCCCCTGGAACACTACATATAATGGAAGCCTGATATAGGATGACTAGATTATAACACAGTGTTCATCTGTCTCCTGGTTTTATTGTTGGGTCAGCGTGAAGGTGGGGAGAGCCACAGCTACTTAGTGGGAATTAGAAAAGCCTCTTGGTGTTTCCTATACTTTATGAAGCTGCTTTTGTCCTTGTCTGGGTGTGTGGCAGTGTCTTTGTTGAGTTTTCCCCCTTTGAGCTTTCCTACTGTCTTCTTTGTTTTAGTTTTCCTGGAGAATGAGTTTGTGCTCTCATGTTTTTCCATGCTTATTATGTGCCCCACGCTGCCCTGAGCCCTCAACGTGAATTATGTGATTTATCTTTCATAAAAACCTCAAGGGGGAGTTATTTTTGTCCCCACCCAGTAGCCCAGGAACCTGAAGCTCAGACACACTCGGACACTTTCCCAGAGTCGCACGGCCAGTAGACTGCAGAGCCAGGACTCCAGCAAACAGAAGCATCCTCCGTGCCTGGCTCCTGCGGTCTTAAATGTTGTCAGAATCTCTGTTTACATCACGAATATGTCTTAAGATTTTAATGAGACACAGATCTTTAATGAGATCACAGAAATCTTCCTTTGGAAGTTCTGTTTAGGTTTGGGTATATAAGTCCTTATGTTTTCTAATTATACAAAAAGCACTTTATCATCAAGACCCTCTCTTGAGTCCATAAACATTTATTGAGCATCTACTGTGGAACCTTCATTAGCTGCCAAAATGAAGATGCTCTAACCCCAATGGGCAAAGACAAGGATGGAGAGACCACCAATGGAAGACAAGAATGTTTACATCTGTGAAGGGATTTCTTGAAGGGTTTCAGAGGAGGGCAACAATCTAATTCCCCAGAGGGCTGGGGGAAGCCAGATCTGGCTGACACTTTATGAATAAGGAAAAAATCTTGCTCTCACGAGCTGGGTTTTCATTAGCCAATGTTAATAACAGAGCTGGAACTTGAAGCCAAAGGCAGGGGCGAGGTCGTGTAGGGAGAGAGAACAAGGTGAGGGTGGAGTGGGTCTTGAGAGACTTTGATATTTAAGAGAGAAAAAGGAGAGACCGAGTTGGGTGAAAAGCCAGGGAGGTAGGCAGAAAATCAGGAAGCGTGGAGTCACAGGAGGAAGGAGAGGAAGGGGAAGGGAGCTTGGTAGCTGGATGCAGCCAAGGGGTCTCGGAGGCGGAGGCTCTGCAGAGAGCATCTGACATGGCAGTGGGCGGTCGTCAGCCTTCATTCAGAGAGGTGGGGGGAGACCAGGCAGAGGGCACGGGAGGCTGGGAGGTCGAGACGGTCCAGGAGGGTGACTCGGGGAGGAGTTTGGTTCTAAGGTGAAGGGCATGATTGGGAGGCACCTGGAAGGGGTGTGGGGTCCAGGGGAGTTTTTGGTTGGGGGTTTTTGAAGACTCGTGGAAGGAAGAGTCTAGTAGGGATGTTAAAGATGCAGGGGGAAGAAGGAAGAATGTCTGTGTAGGGCTTTTAAGAGTCTCATGTTCTACTGGCTGAGATAGCTGGGCACTTTGCACAGGGATTTGTAAAAAAAAAAAAATAATTGGAGGATAATTGCTTTACGACGCTGTGGTGGTTTAGCACATCAGTGTGCATCGGCCGCAGGCCTACGTGTGTCCCCATCCTGCACCCCCTCCCCACCCTATCCCTCCAGATTGTCCCAGAGCACTGGCTTTGGTTGCCCTGCTTCATACACCAAATTCCCCGACTCTCTATTTGCATATGGGGATGTATGTTTCAGTGCTGTTCTCTCAAATCATCCCACCCTCTCCTTCTCCCACTGAGTCCGCGAGTCTGTTCTTTTTGTCTGCACCTCCTTCGCTGCCCCATGCAGGGCTTTTAAAGGCAGGGAGGCTTGAACATCCTGATGGATGACTCAACTTAGAAAATTTCAGTTTAATATTTTGAAGCCTTGTCCCTTGCCCAGAGTTTGGCCTGTCGTTAAAATACAGAGCCATTATGGACGAGGCTGTCTTCCTCTGCAAAAATCAGTGATCACAAAGCATTATGTGTCTGTGTAAGCGGATCCGCAAAGCTAGATCGAGTCTCTGCCAAGATCTTGTGCCAGACTGTGGTGTGGAGTGAGTGGAGCCAGGGCATTGACCCCTTTGGATTGGGAAATACAGCAGGGAGGCTGCTCACAGTGCACGACTCTCCACCATGATTGTCAGCAACCCAGGATGTGCTTCTGATGAGTAGAGTCTAGACTTCTCAGGAGGCAAGGGGTCTGGGCCACTCCTTGCAGGACCCCGGGACTGGGATGCCCAAGTTGTGACTTGACCTGCTCACTCCAGGGCCGGGGTCTACCCTTGTGGACCTTCTCTTTGCGGATCCCTCCCAGGGGCCCAGGGCCCGACCTGATTCTTTTCTTTCCCATCCTACCGAGTTATGTGTAGATCCTTCTTGCAGCTTTGGTTTTCAGGAGTTATGCTAGTTTCCAGTTCGTTTCCATTAAGAAGTGTCCCACATGTGAATTTATTTTTGATGTGTTAGTGGGGGTGGGGATCTCCATACCAGCTACTACAGCATCTTGATTCTGCTTCAGATGCTGAGCTTTTTAGTGACAGTTTGTCTTTCCTATTCTTACACACTCACCCTGCAGGCTGGTATAGAAATTGGAAACTAAGCAGGCAAAGAAAACTAATTTTTTAATACATACTGATCCTTGTCTCCTGTACAATGCCATGAACCTCCATCCATAGTCCATCAGGCACTCTATCAGATCATTTTTAAGTGACGTGCAAGAGGCCCCCAGTTGTGCTTGTGCTGAAGCCTAGTCTGTGTCTTCACAAAAGTGCTTTCGAAAGTGTGTATGTGTGTATAAATGTATGATATCTATTTATGTATCTTGCCAGAGTGACATGTGGAAGGCTAACATAACTGGTGGACAGGGTCAGTGAGAGGAAATGACACCGTCTTTTTGGTGGCTGTTAAAGCAAAGTATTGAACCATTGCTTCTCTTCTTTTCACAGCAATTTATAATACCTCCTCAGACCATTTTGCTTTCTTTGCATTTCTTTTTCTCGGGGATAGTATTTTGTGGATATTCTGCCCTGGTAAGTGGTCAGAGATGTGTCTTATCAACCTGTCCCCCTACAAAGCTCCATCAGCTTCAACAAAGGCTGTTTCTCAGCATCTTCACTTGTGCCCCTGGGGAGCATCTGTAAGAATCCAAAGCTCGGTCCTCCAGCAGCGGCCCGCCTCCCTCTCCAGGCACTTGCTACATTATGTGATAGTTCTGTTTTCATATTGGCCAGCTTTTCCTGGAAAGGGTCAGACGGTAAATCCTTTTGTCTTTGCAGGCAAAGGAAAAATGTCCTGAAGCTCCAGACCACCCTTTGCCTCAGTGAAGAAAAATCAATTTACATTCTACATCTCAGCAGACCACACAAAGTAAGACATTATTTAAAAAAAAAAAATCAATAGAACTCATTGTGGACAAGTTCTTTATATTTAGCCAAGGTGTCTGTACTGTATCAAAGCAACAGAAAACAAGATTAAACATATCAAACTTAAGGAGTCCTCAGTCCATCATGAGAAATCTTTAAAGACGAACTCTGATCATCAAGAATTGACAGGAAGCTATGAATTATGTACATCTAGTCATCACTGAATATATGTGATTGTAGATTTAAACCACTGTGTCCTGGGCCCTGCTCTGGGGGCAGCCTAGGAACACCCTCAAACTTCTGCAGGGAGGCTGCTAGTACTCCCAGAGTAGGACAGCCATCCTGTGCCACCAGGGGGTCGAAAGGACCCAGTGGGCCCTCCTCCAGCTCCTACCTCTACCCTACCAATTAGTACATTAACAAAAAAAGGTAGGAAAAATATAGTATATAAAGGGTATACATTTGATTGGGTTGAAATAATACAATAAGATAATAATACTATAAGGTAGGTAAAGACAGAAGAAAAAGTAGGGAGAAGAGAAAAGCAAAGGAGAAAAGGAAAGATACACCCATTTGAATGCACTGAGACAATTAACTGATATGCTGAGGTTTGTGGGAGTTAACAGGCCAACCCAGGATTCAGAGAAGTTTTGATTTGCTGTGTTCCTTCTCCCTCATTTGGAGGGACACCACCAGATGGTCGACACCACTGTAAATAATCATCAGAGCTGGTGCAGGATTTACCATCTCTGTATTTCACATGAGAAAATATAGGCATTTCCTCAGGACACCTTCTGCTTGAAACTGGGCAAACATTTGAATTGTCTTTTCTTCCTTATATCACTTCACATTGTCCACCTTCCATCTCCACTCCCGCAAATGTATCGTCCATCCTGCCACAAATTCCGCCAAAGACACAGCCTCTATAAACCTTCTCAGGTCTCACAAGATGCCCTCCTTTCTCTAAGCAGAACAACCACGTCCCACATCCCTCCATCTGGGAACATCCTGGCTCTTCAAGGGGGCTTTTGTGTATTCTCTGGGAATGTCTCTCCATGGAAAGTGAGTGCTCCAGTTTAAATCATTTTCCCAGCACCAAGTCCAACTCCATCAAGTACCTAACCAAAGTGAACAGTTTTCATTTTTCTGCAGTATATTTGTAAATATTCCCAAATTTAATCATTATAGCTACCATCAACAGATTATTCATCCATTTTACAGATGAGAAAACAGTTACTAACATAAGAAAAATCAATCATTCTCACATAGTTAAACACACAGCACTCAGCCTGGAACCTGGGACGTCCAAGCTTCGTCTAGGGCTCTGTTCACTCTAACAAACTGCCTCCTGTCAACTCCTCCTTTCTGGGCTTTAATGCTGGCTGGATGTTGCCTCCTGCCCCAGTGGCCATGGTCCATCAGGGAGGAAGCAGACCATTGGGATACAGTGACCTCCACCCTGTGCGTTTCTCCTCTGTCCTCTTAGACAATCCTGCTCCTACATAGCCCCACATAGGACATGAAACAGGAAAGCTGATAAACATTCCTAATGGAGGTGTTCATCTTACCTACTGGGGACCTAGGAGAGGATCAGTGCTATCAGGGCCTGTGGCCCCCTCACCTGGACTGAACTTGCAGGCAAGGTGCTCTGCCAGTCGGTATCCCTCAGATAGGCTCTCTCGGAAGTCCTGCCCCTGGTGGTTGTGACTCAGGTCATTGTGGGTGAGGAGATTCTTGAGGTGCTCTTTTTTGCCTAGGCCTCTCTAGAGCTAGCCACAGATTCCTCACCAGCACCCAAACCCTGGTCTGTGGCTCTGGAGAGTCCAAACCACAGAAATCTCCCAAGAGACGAGGAAATGCAGGCCACATGGGCTCATGGGGTCCCTCTGCAAAAATCTCAATCCGGCTGCTCAAGACATGCCAGGTTGATATTTGGGAAGATGTAAAAACTGTTTACCCCCCCCCAAAAATCCAACTCCTTTGTGCAGGTTATTGTTACACGGAATAATTTACACTATAACATCCTAAACCAGGTGATCAATTCTCATTCTAAAGTCACAGATAAGCCTTAACAAGAGAAAGCAGGCTGTGAGTACTAATTACAGGAAATGAACAAAACTGGGGCAGATCCCACAAAGGCCCAGGTAGGAGAAGATGCTTAGGCCAATGGCTAAGTAACCTCCTATATTAGTCAGCTCAGGCAAGCCATACAAAATCACCATAGATTGGGAGGCTTAACCATCAGTCTGTTTTCACACATTCTGGAGGCTGATTGTCCAAGATAAAGATAGTTAAACATAGTTTTCTTTACCCATGTCTAACTAGAATAAAATAATTATAGAGGACTTGTGAAAAAAATGAAGTGCTGTATAATTGGTGCTTATAATTATGACAGATCTATGAAATTAGTTTTAGAAACATAGAACAAGAGATATTCAAGAAAGATCCATAATGTTTACTGAGAACTTGCTAGATGTTATGCACTGCACTGGGCATTTAAATTAGCACTCATACTTACAGCTCTGCAGAGCAGGTTAATGTTGGCCCTACTTTATAGAAGGAAAAGCTGAAACACTGTTTTAAAAGGTGAAGGAGGGGAATTGTTATGTGACTATAAAATACGAAAGCTACGATTTAAGCTCAGGTCTTCTGTGACTCAGCATGCTTCCTCAGAAGTCCTTTCCTGGAGCAGATAATGTTTCCCATCCGTATGCTCTATTTCTAGTGACAGTTTTCATCATTTTCTTAGATGAGGCCTCTCAGCCTTACAGAATCCCTTCCCCTTCTGCCTCCCTATACAACTAGTTGTTTGTCCAACTTAGATGCAGAGAGAGGAAGCTTTCGGACCACAGTATAGGGTTACAGGCTAAAACGAAAAACCTTTATGTCACCATCGCCTCTACTTTGGAAGATCAGGGTCATGGGTTCCTAAACTGAGTTTCGTTGGCCAGTCCATATAGCGCTCCTCAGTTTTTGTTCCACCTCTTTCCCATAGTTAGATCTATAATGTAAAACCTGTGTTTATATCTGTGAGGAAATTCTCTTATTGGATTTCTTTTCATTACCATATCTCTCCTTACAAACAGAATCATGTTATATGACTCAAGTTTTGAGGATGTGAAATTGTGTGGCATTTTAAAAATACAAGTTTAAAAAAAATCCCCTCGTTTCCCTCCTTTGCTAAAATTTCGGTTCTACCCTAGCCATTATGTTGTTCCTGTTTCTCTCACATATACTCAATTAAGACTAATGTTACTGGACTTCCCTGAGATCCCACATGCCATGCAGTACAGCCAAAAAGAAATCAAAAAAACAAACCAATTTGGTATGTTTTGTATTGCTCACAAAAAGTAGAGGACATCATTAAAACCACATTACAACTTCCTATGAAACAGCCTTTGATATCACACGGTGTGGTTTATGGATCTGATCCAGTAGCTCACTGTTCATGTTCTAGTTTTTATTTGCACTACTGGTTGATAATAATATGATATGGAAAAGCACCTGCTTCAGTGTCAGAATGTAACCATGACACCCACTGTTTCCTCTGCCCACTGACTTCAGGATTTCTTTCTCCGCAGATGGAACTCTCTGCGCTCCAGTCCATGGTGGCTGTGCGGGAGCAAGAGCTGCAGGGTCAGGCTGCCGACATGGAGTCCCTGATCAGGACCACACAGATTAAGGAAGACCTCATAAAGGTCGTTCAAAGCTTCTGAAACACTCTTGGAAATGATTACAGCTCAGAATACCTTCACCTCCAAACAGCACCTGGATTCACGGAGTCCCTCTGCCCATGCCTGTCTTCCAGATGCTCTGCTCGTTTGAGCCTCTTAGTGTCGCCATAATCTCTCTGATATCAGAGGTGCTCAGATTTCATGAAGAAGCTATTGTTACTATCATGGCTTGTTAATATCCCATGTAATGCATAGTAGATGATTTCAAGAGCATTTGTTCCTCTGCTGAATAGCATTTTTTGTTCATTGCTATTTTTATTACTAGTTTTTTGACTTTTAGGACCTGCAGATGCAGCTGGTTGATCCTGAAGACATCCCAGCTATGGAATGCCTGACCCAGGAAGTCTTACTTCTTTGGGAAAAAGTTGCTTCGGTAGAATCACAAGGACAGGAAACGTCTGGAAACCGAAGACAACAAGTAAGCTACTGAAATACAGGCCTTATTTTTACTGCAAAATAAACAGTCAACAAGATGTCAGTTACTTATGATGGTGGCTGTTACTGGAATTTCATCGAGAATCTGTGCTCCCAAGTTCCCCACCGTGGCCAGTAGCAGCCACAGGTGCTGTTTTCTAGCCTGTGTGGTTCCGTTGTAACTGCTGCCCCAGATCTGACCTTTCTTGAATGCCAAACTTGTTATTAATCAGAAGACCGGTTTACCTGTACTCCTCCGTGTCTCTGTTACCATGTCTCTAGAAACTAACTACTCATCTCACTCGAAACTGGCTTTAACTCTACCAGTTCCCTTAAACAGATTTCCAGTCATGCATTATCATAGGTCATCTTCTTTAGAGCGCTTTACTATATAGCTCGCAGTGACACCTGTCTGTGACTGATGGATGTCTTCCCCAACTCGATAGTAAGTTTATCCTCAGAACCTGGCACAGAGAAGGGCCCAGTCAATATTTCCTCAGTGAATGAAGAGCACTTGTGAGTCCTGCTGTCTGCGTCCCTCTTGCTCTATCCTTGCTTTGTCTCCCACTCCTCCCTCTTAGCTTGTCTCCTGTGTTTCTGGCTTTGTTTATTTCTCTCTTCTTCCTGCCATACTTGAATTCTGCCTTATAGAGTTTTAAAGATAAAAAACTTTATGACAAACATGACATTGACTTGAAAGCTGTAGCGTACTATATAGAAAGGTTAAGTCAGTAATGAGATAGTGAGCTGTTTGAGTCACAGTCCATGCTGATACGTTCTTTTGATCTCTTTCTCAGAATTAACGTGTCTTCATGTTTCTGTTTGAGTGTTGCTTCACTTCTTTTTCCCCTCAGTTGCTGCTGATGCTCGAAGGACTGGTAGATGAGCGGAGTCGGCTCAAGGAGGCCTTACAGGCAGAGAGACAGCTCTGTAGCAGCCTGGTGAAGTTCCATGCCCATCCAGAGAGGTGAGAGGGTGACCGCACTGTCTTTCCTTTTCTTCCTCATTACGTGAAGATGCCTACAGCTTACAAAGTGGGAAGAAAAAGAAAGTGGACCATTACTGGGGTCCAATTTGTCATTTGTTTTATGGAGTCCTCTGAGCCTCAGTGTCTAAATTAAGTCAGGAATACTGCCTGTTTCATGTAGTTATTGCAAAGATCAAATGAGAATACATGTCAGGTGTCTCAATTAGTACCTTGCAAGTAGTAAGAACTTGTATATTTCTTTCATTTGTCTGCTCCTTGTCCTATTAAAGGCAGCTTCATTATGTTATAATAATAAGAGTAAGACTATAAAGGCCCTTATATTCACTGACTGTCACTGAAGAAAATATATTTGTTGTTATGGCTACTATTACTGCAGGATTATACTTTGGCCACCTCATGCGACGAGTTGACTCCCTGGAAAAGACTCTGATGCTGGGAAAGGTTGGGGGCGCGAGGAGAAGGGGACGACCGAGAATGAGATGGCTGGATGGCATCACCGACTCAATGGACATGAGTTTGGGTGAACTCCGGGAGTTGGTGATGGACAGGGAGGCCTGGCGTGCTGTGATTCATGGGGCTGCGGAGAGTCGGACACGACTGAGCGACTGAATTGAACTGAACTGAACTGCAGGATTACCAATAGCCATCATGATGAATATGTTTTCCTGTACCTCTTAATTTTTGGTCATATATATTATTATCTTTCTGGTACATTTTCTGTTCCCTTGATTTTTTTTCTTGTTTTGCCTTCCCTCCTAGCCCCTTTCTTTCTTTCCTAATTTTTATTTTTGTTGCTATTCAGCTTTCTCTAATTTTTTGCTGAGTTAAATTTGTTTTCTTTCTCTTTCAAGAAAATGAAGGCAGAGGATGGGAATGATAGGACCACTTGTGTTACTTGTTAAAGAATCTCTGGCTCTTTGCTGGATTCCTTCTCAGAGTACTGTAAAGTTTGGTTAACAAATGACAAAACATATACCTTCAGTAGCAACCAACCCTACTTGGCTCACTATCAATTCAATTTACAGTTAGTTTTTCCTGGGTTTTGGTTTTTCAGAAACTAACGCGTTTAGTTAGAAAATAAAATGTCTCCTAGTAACCTTAGAGTGGTGTTAGCTAAATATTAGGAACTATAATTTTATGTCAGATTGGCCCAGTATCTCGGATAAAGGGACAAACTTTACAGAAAGCAGACCTTGCTAGTCTACCAGCAGTGAACACAGGGGCCACAACAAAGACCACATTCATTGACTGTGTTCTAGAGACACGAGAAAATGTGTCTCCTAGAGTCTCATGGCTCAGAGTGGCACCGTTGGCTCTTTGGAAGCGTCTGTGGACTCATTATGGGCTTCCTTGGTAGCTCAGTGGCAAAGAATCTGCCTACAATGCAGGGGACACAGGTTCGATCCCTGGGTCCGGAAGATCCCCTGGAGGAGGAAATGGCAACCCACTCCAGTATCCTTCCCTGGAAAACCCCACGGACAGACGAGCCTGGGGGGCTAGAGTCTATGCGGTCGCAAAAGAGTCGGACACGACTTAGCAGCCAAACAACAACAACGGTGGACTCATTACATTGATGGCTAATTCATTTTCCTTCCACGTGTGGCATGTTGAATCAGCTCTGAGAGAGGCCGACCTCTGCAGGTGGAACTAGAAGGGGCCCAGGTGATACGCAATCGGCTAGAAGAAGTTCTTGGAAGAAGCCTGGAGCGCTTAAGCAGGCTGGAGACCCTGGCCGCCATTGGAGGTGGGGAACTGGAAAGTGTGCGAGCTCATCACGAGCATGGCTTCTGAGCACTGGCGGGTCAGACTGCAGCCCAGGATGGAGACCCTTGTGTGCGCTAACCAGAGAGCCCTGTCTGAACTAAACGGTGACTTACTAATGATAGAAGTGGTACAAGTAGCATCGCCTGCAAAGTGAAACTCACTTTCAGTTCAGTTCAGTTCAGTCGCTCAGTCGTGTCCGACTCTTTGCGACCCCATGAATCACAGCACGCCAGGCCTCCCTGTCCATCACCAACTCCCGGAGTTCACTCAAACTCATGTCCACAGAGTCGGTGATGCCATCCAGCCATCTCATTCTCTGTCGTCCCCTTCTCCTCCCGCCCCCAATCTTTCCCAGCATCAGAGTCTTTTCCAGGGAGTCAACTCGTCGCATGAGGTGGCCAGAGTATTGGAGTTTCAGCTTTAGCATCACTCTTTCCAATGAACACCCAGGATTGATCTCCTCTAGAATGGACTGGTTGGATCTCCTTGCAGTCCAAGGGACTCTCAAGAGTCTTCTCCAGCACCACAGTTCAAAAGCATCAATTCTTCGGCAATCAGCTTTCTTCACAGTCCAACTCTCACATCCATATATGACCCTTTTAGTCTACCTCTATTTCACGGTTCGTAACTCTCTAAGTTGAATGGTGGAGGTTACAAGGTATATTTGCACACTATAAATCATGCCACTTTAGTTTCCTCACCCCCCCTTCCTTCTTTTCCCTCATCCCTTCTATGGGCCAATAAAGTTTATTCCTCCCCCACTTTCACAATCCATTTCATATATTCCATATCATGTCATAAATGCATGTGTGTGTATTTTTTTTTTGCCATTCGATCAACTTCTGCTCTTTGAGTGAGAACGATTTTTTAATCAAAGGTTCAAGATGAGAGAGAGAGAAAATGAGAGTCTGTAAGAATGACTGCAGAAATGGCATAATCCTTAGAAGGTAGTCAAAGCTAAGACTTGCAGTGGTAGACTGAAAGTATTGGGAAGGCCAAGTTAAAGAGCAGAGGCAAAGACTGTTTAGAGCAAAGACTGTTACCATTTAGAGTAAACCTTTACCTCTAATATTGTTTCAGAGTTGATTATTGAATGACAGGGAAAAGAGATTAGATGCAGATTAAAGTACATTAATTTTTTTTTGTTTAAACCAAGCATATACTATTTAGTCAGAACATAACTTTAAGAAAGCTCCCAGGTCTTTCGGGGTCAGAATTCTCCACATAAAAGGATAATTTCAAATGTAGTGTCCCCTTTCAAGTTCAGTATTTCACCAAATAACTCATTATGGTCAGAATAGCCTACTTCTTGTATGTTTTTCATTTGGTAGTGGCACTAGTTGGAGTGCTATAGTTTTCACTTTTTAGTGCTTTTGCATTTCTCCATATTAAAACAACTCATAGGCTTCTGGCTTTGATGTGTTTGAATAGTTTAGAAAGAAATGTCACACATCTTTCTAGGTTTTGGTCATTGTCTCAATGTTTTGTTATCACAACATGATGGAGGTAAGAAAGGGGGCCCTTCAGATTATACTTCTGGGATCTTAAATATCAATGTAATTGATATCTTAAATATCAATAAAAAATAACAGTAACCAAGGTTACTCTGGAACTTTGCAAGCTCATGAGATTTGTTATTTCTGCTGGGTATAATTTTCCTAGCTTAGAAGCTGAGGTTTCAGATTTTAAACATGGAATTTGGAAGTAGGGATTGGGGCTCCTTAGCACCATAAATGTAACTGAGTACCTTTTCTAAGCTAGGCGGAGCACAATGGTTTGTCTTTTTTCCCTCCCGTTTGTTTACATGACATTTTACTTCTTTCACATTCATCAGCTGACATGGCTTGTTTACATTCTAAATTCTGGCCAAGTTTCTGTAACCTCAGCAACACCTGTAACAGAGCATCAGTCACTCTAACATGGACAGGGAAGAAAATATGAGAAACACCCTGGAATTCTCTAATGAAGTAATTTGCAAAAGGTTGGTAGCCATAAGCTTCCTCTTAAGTGGAAATGCTTTCCAGTTTTAATGGGCTTGCTTTGAGGGGAAAAGGCATCATTTCATAAAGGAGATAGGAAGTATAAGCCAAATCTTCCATTTTTTCTTAGTCTTCCAATTTTTAGTGACCCTTTCCTACACAAAGCTTTTTGTAACATTCTAGAAGTAAAGAAACAGATAATCAAGCTGTAGAAATATCAACCCCCACAAAGACTAGCCTGTCATATGATTACAAGGCATTTAGGAAATGTTTTTTCTTATTTTTACTAATAGACTAGTGGTGCTAAGTTTCCTGGTAAGATTCAACCATGGGTGATATTTGGCTTCTAATGGCTCATAGTGATTACAGTAGTTTAGGTAAGCTACCACATCTGTTTCTGTCATCCTACAAGAGTAGGACTTTCCCTTGTCATCTTGAACAGTGGCGAAATGTTAGAAATGTTAAGGTAGTGGAATGAATAATGAGAAACCCAACTTCCTACCAAAAAATTAACAAAATATGTAGATTAGGGGGAGAAAGTAAGTGAACTCTAGTCCTGATTTGGATCCTGAAAAGATGGAGTAGCTTGTGCTGTAGTTACTTACCTTTGATATTGGGCCTTAGGAAACATACTTACCTGGCAGGGGAGATACCGTGATCACGAAGGGGGTTCTCTCAAGGCGAGGCTCATCTGTTGCGCTGCGGGTGTGTTGACCTCTGCGATGTCCCCAAGTGCGGGAAACTCCACTGCATAATTTGTGGTAGTCGGGAGCTGCGTGCGTGCTTTCCCCTGGTAACTATAATCTCAATGATAGAACTACCACAGTGTGGAGGTTCTCTGACGGCTCAGGCTATATGATTTCCTGGAGAAAGAAATAGCAGCCCACTGCGGTACTCGTTACGCTACAGCACTGCTGTATATTCTACCACCAAAAAGGAAGTATGAAGGACAGAAACACTATTAAAGTACCCCCTAGTATACAGTTTAGACTGTGGGAATGCTACCGAAAAACCAACTCAGTTTCTCCAACAAGTAAATGATTTAAAGGGAAAAAGAAGGACAGCAATAGACCAAGAGAGATGGAGAGCGAGGGAGAGAGAAAGCAAGGAAGGAAGGAAGAAATTGAAGGCAAGCATGCATGTAAGAGATTTAAAGGTAGTATCTTAGTGATTACAGTTCGTGGATTCTATTTGCATCCAAAAGAGAATACTAACTTAGAAACGATAATGGCGGAGGGGAGGGGGCTTCCCTGGTTAGGAATTTGCCTAGCAATGCAGAGGACACAGGTTTGATCCCTGGTCCAGGAAGGTCCCACGTGCTGAGGGGCAACTAAGCCCACAAGCCGCAACCACTGAGTGCATGGGCAGCAACTACTGACGCCGAGAAACCAGCAAACCACAGGAGAGGAGCTCCCGGTCTCCACAACTGGAGAAGCCCCGTGCGAAGCTGCGAAGGCCCAGGGCAGCCATCAATCAATCAATCAATTAAAAAAAACAAACCCTATGTGATCAAATAAGCTGAAAAAAATGCTGCATTTTTAAAAATGGAAAATTTGAATAGTCTTTTATGATATTAAAGATTTTGAATTAATTTATGATTATAATGCTGTGATGATAGTACTTTCAAAAAGAGTTCTCATTGAGGGGAAACATGCTGACATAATTAGAAATGAAACATGATGTCTGAGATTTCATTTAAAAAAAATAGGAAAAGGTAAGTGCATGGATTGTAGTAAGACAAGTTCAACCATAAGCTGGTAATTGTAGACCATGCCTGACAAGATGGGAGTGTTCTGTTATGTCTACTTTTGTGTACTATTGAAATCTCGGATTTGAAAAAAAATGATAGGAGAACACAGGTCCACCTAGAATAAGAGCAGCTGAACCTCTCATACAATTCTGAGGGCTAGGAGAACAGAGAGAGTCAAGGACACCATTCAAAACCCAAACAACCAGGGACCCGAGAACACTGTGGACGTGACTTGGTTTGTATTCAGCTAGGTCTGGGAGCCACACAGCAGCAGAGGGATCAACAAAGGCCCTGCATATAGAGGAGCGCACAGCAGGGAGGGAGTACTCCAGACAGAACTCAGGTAGAATAACTCACGGAAAGAGCGTGTGGATAAACTCAGAGGATGTCTGAGACATGGTTGGCTCTAGCTCTGGTGACTGGGGAATTGACAGGAAGGGGATCAGTGCAGAGCACCGAGGGGGACAATCTTGAGGAGGCATTTACTGGGATCAGCTGAGACCGAGCTGAAGGGAGCATCCTTTGGACACTTGTGGTGATGAAAAAGAATGGTGCAACTGGCAGAAATTAAAGGTCCTACTGGAAGAAAGAGAATCCCCAACTCAAGAGACACACCATACCTTTCTCCCAAGTCTTAGCTCGGCTAGAGTAATTGCACAAGACAGACCTAGAATAAAGAAATCAACTAAGCCACTCAAAGCACGAATCCCTTCTGACCTGGAACAACTGACTCTCATTCAGGTAAACCTAGTCATGTGAAAATGAAAACTATATAGCAGACATTTCTTCCAAGGTGACAGAAGAAAAAAGTGTAAATTGAGAGTCAACAATTTCAACAAATGAAAAGACTGCCTCAAAATTAATCAAAAAACATTGGGGAATGTAAAATGGCATCCATATTTTGAATTGTTCTGAACAAAGCATTTGTAGATACATACACATGGAAAAAACTTCAATATTTTACATAAGAAATACACAACACGAGACAGAAGTAGACAGGAAAGAAGAAATGAGAAATTGGAATTGACAGAGATAAAAAAAAAAATTGAGGGTAAAGAAAATTCTCTGGAAAAGAAAATGCTAAATGACAAGGTACATAGAGAACATATTTATCCAAACTTATAAGGGACGCTGCATTAAAAATGAAAGCATCAAACAGAATAGAAATGAACAAAAGATAGTGAGAAAAGATCAGAAAGTCATAGAGACCTAGGGGAAGTAGACGTGGAATGGTCAGCTCTAAGACCTATTCAAGTCGAGCCGAAAGCCTTATTTTAAAAAAGAAAAAATGTCCTGAAGCTCCAGACCACCCTTTGCCTCAGTGAAGAAAAATCAATTTACATTCTACATCTCAGCAGAACACACAAAGTAAGACATTATTAAAAAAAAAAAAAAATCAATAGAACTCATTGTGGACAAGTTCTTTATATTTAGCCAAGGTGTCTGTACTGTATCAAAGCAACAGAAAACAAGATTAAATATATCAAACTTAAGGAGTCCTCAGTCCATCATGAGAGATCTTTAAAGACGAACTCTGCTCAAGAATTGACAGGAAACTATGAGTTATATACATCTGGTCATCACTGAATATATGGGATTGTAGATTTAAACCACTGTGTCGTAGGCCCTGCTCTGGGGGCGGCCTAGGAACACCCTCAAACTTCTGCAGGGAGGCTGCTAGTACTCCCAGAGTGGGACAGCCATCCTGTGCCACCAGGGGGTCGAAAGGACCCAGTGGGCCCCTCCTCCAGCTCTTACCTCTACCCTCCAACTAGCACATTAACAAAAAAAGGTAGGAAAAATATAGTATATAAAGGGTATACATTTGATTGGATTGAAATAATACTATAAGGTAGGTAAAGACAGAAGAAAAAGCAGAATAATGTCCTTCAGCATCACAGTAGTAAAAAGTTGAAGTTGATAGATAACATTTGAAACATACACTTCAAATATTAGAAATGTGACAAAATACTAAAGGACTAAACGTGTCAAAAATTCTAGTGCACTAACTAGCTATCCAGGCCTTCCAAAATACCAAGCAAAAGATACACAGACACAAATACGCATACACAAAGAAAATAAAATAACAGAGAAAGAAACCCAGAAGATACAACCTACTGCAAATGGGAAACATAGATGAAAAGATGTGAGAGGAGTTTAAGATACAAACTGAACAGGAGAAACAAAGGGGCTTCCCTGGTAGCTCCGCTGGTAAAGAATCTGCCCGCGATTCAGGAGATACCGGATCGATTCCTGGTTTTGTAGGATTCCCCGGAGAAGGGATCGGATACCCACTCCAGTATTCTTGGGCTTCCCTGGTGGAATCCCCCTGCAATGGTGACACCTGGGTTGGAAAGATCCCCTGAAGTAGAGAATGGCAACCCACGCCAGTATTCTTGCCTGGAGAATCCCCATGGACACAGGAGCCTGCTGGGCTGCAGTCCATGGGGTTGCAAAGAGTCGGACACAACTGGCAACTAAGCACAGCACGGCACATGAGAAACAAGAGTATTTAGGTTATAAAAAATCATGTTAATAATGGATTGTGGATGGGGGAGGGGTGGGAAGGAGGTTCAAGAAGGAGGGGACATAGTTACACTTATGGTTTGATTCCCATTGTGGTGTGGCAGAAACCAGCACTACACTGGAAAACAGTTATCCTCCAATTAAAAATAAATGCAAGAAAATCATGGATTATAACACTGAATTTTAAAAAAGCACGAGTCCGCAGTGAAACACAAAAATATTTTTAATCATATGTTAGGGGTATGGATTGTCTTTTCCACAGCACAAAGCTGGCAATACCACAGATGTGATAATTGACACACATCAGGGATCAATAAAGGGTGGTAAAATTTTTACAGAAAGAGCACCATAGAATACAGTATTGATACACCCTCAAAATACCACTAATCAGATTGCTCATTACACACACAAAAGCCTGTCTTTTCAAGAACAGATCTTATAAGCCTCTGCATAACAGTGTTCAAAGCTGAAATAATAATAGTGGGGACAGGTGAAGTGGACACTCTTAGCCTCCAAACAGGCTGCACTCGGAAGCACACAGCATGCACTAGATGGTGTTCTTGGCAAAAAGGGTTCACCGGAATTTAATCATGAGGCAGTGATCAGACAGCTGCAAAATGGAGACCTTTCAGTAGACAACTGACCTGTCCTCTGCAAAGAAGTCAATGTCACGACCGTCAAAGACAACTACAAGAAGGTGAGGAGATGTTTGAGGTTCTGAAGGACTAAAGAGATAAAGCAACACGATCTTTTTAGTCCTTTGGGACCTAAAACTTCTCTTCTCCTTTTGTTGTCTTTTTGGTGCAAACATCGACCGTTTGAAGAAAGACAGGCCAGCTGTCTAGTTCAAAGGTCTCAATTCGGCAGTTATCTGATATCTACCTCAGTATTAAACACAGGATAAACACTTTCAGCAAGAACAATGCGCAGTAAATGCTGTCTGCTTTGAGCACAGTCCATCTGGTGGCAAAGAATGACCGGGTTGATATGTTGTCTTCTTCCAATTGTTCCCATGCTGGTGTGTGGAGGACGACTATTTAGAGGAGCAGCATTAAGGTCTTTCCAAACTGTGTGTCCATCAAAGCATTGATCACCTTACTGAGGATTACATTCGGAGGCTGATGACCGGGATTACTCGCATCAATTCTGTCCCTTGGAGTGTGGACAGTGGTTGTTGGTTGGGATGTTCATTCTCAGGAAAGGATCCCTCCAGTGTTGCTGAGGTTGAAATCGAGTTGCTGTTGTAGATTCTTTTTCATCAAATGGAAAAGGTAATTTTATAGTGTGGTTTCTCAAATCAACAATATCTTGTCTTAGTTCCTAAAGTAATTGATATCTGTGAAAGACAGAGAGAGAGAGAAGAAACGTGAGTCTTCGTTAGGCCCTGCTGAGCCTGAAGGGATGGCCACATGGTGACTGGGGCCAGGGGCAGACAGAGCTCCTGTTGACAGGACGAGCTGAAGGGAGAGCCACAGGCTGGCTGGAGAGGGAAGTGAGATCCATGATTGAGAAGGAATACCTCCTTAAACTTTCATCTAGCCTGTGGTGCAGCATCTAAGGAACCCTGTCCTCACCCCACCTGTGCTTGGTGATATCTCAGCTCAGAGCTGCTTCAGAGTCTTAACTGGATCCCCGCCACTCAATCCTCAACAGTCATTGGACTCTTGAATCCCCTCCATCTGTATGCTTTCCCACACGTTCAGGGATGGACGTGCTGAGCATCCCTCATACACACTTAGAAACAGACAGCTATGGGAGCAGAGGATCCTCAACTGAGAAAGACACCCTCTTCTACCTCTTCATCCCTGCCTTCTCAGGAGAAGCAGGGTCCTGGAAAGTCCTGGATGTGAGCACCAATAGGGACCTCAGAATGTATCCAAGTCTACTTCCATAATTTACAGAGGAGCTATGGTTTCAAGGGTCCAAGGACTATCCAAAACCACATGACTTGTTACTGACAGCTCAGGCCATAGGCCCTTCCTATATATTTGCGGGAAGGGAGAGGAGGAGAGGAAAGCTCCAATCTGGAGGAGTCAACAGTTAACAGAGGCTGTTTGGTCATCCTCCTGGACAGGAGTAAGGCGTTCCAGGGAAATCCTGCTCCAAAGAGACAGGGATGAATGCAAAGAGGGGAAACTCAAAATAAAATTCACAAAAAGAGAGCAGGGAGTGTAACTTTGTGTCAAGCCATTTGCATCCCATGGACACCAAAATGTTAGGAAGGTGGTTTCATGCTGGATCTACCTTAAAGCATTTCTAGGAATATCCTTGACATCTACACAAATAAAACTCTGAAGTGAAGGAGGATTCAGTTTAGTCATACTAAATTCTCATCACCTTTTTCTCAAACTTTTCAAAGAAAGATTCTCTACTAGTAATTTATGCTACTGTATAGAAAAAAATCCAGAAGAACAAATACTTCTGCTTTCTTGACTAGGCCAAAACTTTGACTGTGTGGATCACAACAAACTATGGAAAATTCCTAAAGAGATGGAAATAACAGACCACCTTACCTGCCTCATGAAAAACCTGTATGCAAATCAAGAAGCAGCCTTAGAACCGGACATGGAACACGGACTGGTTCCAAATTGAGAAAGGAGTATGTCAAGGCTTTATATCGTCACCTTGACTCTTGAACTTTTATCCACAGTACATGATGCGAAATGCTGGGCTGGATGAAGCACAGCTGGAATCAAGATTGCCAGGAGAAATATCAATAACCTGAGATATGCAGATGACACCACCCTTACAGCAGAAAGCAAAGAGGAACTAATGAGCCTCTTGATGAAAGTGAAGGAAGACGGAAAAGGGTGGTTTAAAACTAGGCATTCAAAAGAACGAAGATCATGGCCTCCGGTCCCATCACTTCATGGCAAAGAGATGGGGAAACAGTGGCTGACTTTATTTTTCTGGGCTCCAGAATCACTGCAGATGGTGACAGCAGCCATGAAATTAAAAGACGCTTACTCCTTGGAAGAAAAGTTATGATAAACTGAGACAGCATATTAAAAAGCAGAGACGTGACTTGCCAACAAAGGTCCATCTAGTCAAAGTTATGGTTTTTCCAGTAGTCATGTATGGATGTGAGAGTTGGACCATAAAGAAAGCCGAGTGCCAAAGAATTGATGCTTTTGGACTGTGGGATTGGAGAAGACTCTTGAGTCCCTTGGGATGCAAGGAGATCCAACCAGTCCATCCGAAAGGAAATCAGTCTTGAATTTTCATTGGAAGGACTGATGCTGAAGCTGAAACTCCAATACTTTGGCCACCTGATGCGAAGAACTGACTACTTAGAAAAGATTCTGATGCTGGGAAAGATTGAAGGCAGGAGGAGAAGGGGACAAAAGAGGATGAGGTGGTTGGATGGCATCACCGACTCGATGGACATGAATGAGAGCAAGCTCTGGGAGTTGGTGATGAACAGAGAAGCCCGGCGTGCTGCAGTCCATGGGGTCACAAAGATTTGGACCCAACCGAGCAACCTAACTGAACTGATAGAAGGGTATGTAAAAGGAAAAATATGGCAGGATAAGGCCTAACATTCATTATGGGGTTTTGGCATAAAGGCTATATTCGATGAAAAAAAAATTGTTGCATCTGCTGTTCTGAGCCAGAGAGTAGGCTGTGAACATATTTAGTGAATAGCTAACTGCAAGTTGCATGTTAACAGTAGAAAAGGAAATACTGAATTTTATTCTTGTGGCAAGGGGAGGCTCGATTTTATACGTTGGGGTCTATGTAATTTTGTTTGTTTGTTTTATTGTATCTTGGACTATGAAAATTGTGAGACACTGAATCCAGAGGGATTATGTATCTAACTTAGCTATCTATGTCTCTCTTTTTTTCTCTTTCCTCTTCTCCAGGCTGTACAAAATATTTCCGTTGAGAGAAGAATGTAAATTCCCTTACTTGTTGATATTCAGCTTTTTTAGGAAGCAGCCACTCATAGGCCACGCCATATTGGTTACTTATATCCTATCAGATCCACAGTCCTTCTAATCCTTGATGCATATTAGCAGAGCTTTGAAAGATACTGATATCCAAACCTCATCCCCAGAACTTTAAAATCAGAATTTCCTTGGATTGGGATAAGGCAAGCATGTCACCTCAACACTCAACCTGTGTTCATTTTACAGTAGCACGATTAAGAACTACTCACCAGGCCTGCACTATTTCACATCTCTCTTTTTATTTTCTCCTTCTAGTCCAATATGGACTTCTCTCCATTGGCCCTAAAGATCTTTTGGTCTTTCTCTGTTACTCTCCTATGAATAATTGGCCTTCTCAATTGGATTGTCTGAAGCAATGATTATCTTGTATTCTTGTGTATCTCTCTGGGTCTTCATAAATGTGGCCCAAAGTTAATCCAGTCCAATGCTGTCCTACATGCCCTGGCCTCAGATTTCAACTCAGTTCATTTTTCTGGGCTTTTACTAATATGGGGAAGGAATAATGTGAGTAAAACTGGAGAGGTCTGAATGCCTGTCCATCTCATGCTCTCTGTATTTTGAAATCCTGGCTTCTGTATCTCCTTTTCCCCAATGTCCCTAATTTAGGGAGCCATTTACTGTCCTCCACCTAATGCCAGCTCCAGGGAGTTCCTGGAAGCCCCCTGCACATTAGCAAAGTTCTGCCTATCAGAGGCTGAAGGGAATCATGACTCAGGCCAGTCCAGACTCCCACCTATGACCCGGGTTCTTATTTTATTTTAGTAATCAAGGCTTTTTCCTTCAGTCTGGGATTTCTTATTCGGGTGGATAAGCTGAGGGGTAAGGGCTGTCCTAGGTTCATTTCTCCAGAAGCCAACTCACGTGCCAGTGATTCCTTAAGACGTGATCCTGAAAGAAAGAGGCAGTGGACTTGGAGGCAGGGGCAGGGAAAGTAAGGGGAAGAAGCCAAGAATGTGTGTGATTTAAGGCCAATGTTTTCAGTGGGTTAAATGCTGCTATTCTGATGAGGAGGACCATGGATCTGGGCTTCCTGTGGCTAATAGGAAAGGTCAGAGGGCATATGAGGACGGTAGCAGTGGGAAAACAAAGTGGTCAGAGTCTAAACAGGAGACTGAGACGGAGGGCACTGCAGGGTGGCCGCCCCCATGGAAAAGAGAGGAAAGAGCACGCAGAGGCAGTGTCAGCTGCTGAGTGAGCACATGAGGAAGAGAAACGTTAGTGGGGGATTCAGCCACAGCAGACAAAGAGCACAAGGAAGGAGCGCACGGGGTTACCTCCGGACCCTAAGCCTGAAGGCCAGGGAATCTGCACGCTAGTCGCCACTTGCCAAACAGCAGTTTTCTTCTGATAATCTTCTGTTTCAAACTCTTAAGCCGGGCTCCAAAATCACTTCAGATGCTGATTGCAGCCAGGAAATTAAAAGACGCTTACTCCTTGGAAGGAAAGTTATGACCAACCTAGATAGCACATTAAAAAGCAGAGACATTACTTTGCCAACAAAGGTCCGTCTAGTCAAGGCTATGGTTTTTCCCGTGGTCATGTATGGATGTGAGAGTTGGACTGTGAAGAAAGCTGATCGCCGAAGAATGGATGCTTTTGAACTGCGGTGCTGGAGAAGACTCTTGAGAGTCCCCTGGACTGCAAGGAGATCCAACCAGTCCACTCTAAAGGAGATCAGTCCTGGGTGTTCATTGGAAGGACTGATGCTAAAGCTGAAACTCCGATACTTTGGCCACCTCCTGCGTCGAGTTGACTCACTGGAAAAGAGGCTGATGCTAGGAAGGATTGTGGGTGGGAGGAGACGGGGACGACAGAGAATGAGATGGCTGGATGGCATCACCGACTCTGTGGACATGAGTTTGAGTGAACTCCGGGAGTTGGTGATGGATAGGGAGGCCTGGCGTGCTGCGATTCATGGGGTCGCAAAGAGTCAGACACGACTGAGCGACTGAAATGAACTGAACTGAACTGAAGTCTTTAATCTTGTTACAGACTGGACGCTCATGTGTGCTTGCTCTGGAGCCCTCACCTTCCAGCTTGGGAGGGTTCTTCACTCTGATGGAAGCATCCAGCTCTGAAGATAAAACCACAGCCAACAGGATCCATTGTTATTCATGATTTACAAAGACTCACTCCTTCACCCAAGAAGGACATCAGGTACAGAAAGTGTCCAGGAACAAGAAAGGCCATCTGAAAGCCCATGGGTAGGTGAAGACAATGGAGATATTTTTCTATTTTCTTTTTGGCTGATCTTCCTTATACTTCCCAGTATTGTTAAGTGTGCCACAGAGCAAACATGTTTCCAAATGCCATAAGTGAGCTAGAAAAATAAAATGGATGACAAAAAATTCCTAGGTAGAAAAGACAAAGGCAAGAAACTCCTACAGGATGCAGTTTGTACTGTTGGGAGGAAAGAGATGAGGCAAAGTCAAAGCTGAAGGAAAACCTCAACAAAGAAACGGGGAAGTCTAAGTTGGAAAATACATATTCATATGTATGTAAACACTACATATGATATTTATACATAATTCAAATAAGGCATAGACGATATGATACAAATTGGAAGAAACCTCACGAGTGTTTGGAAAATACATATTCATATGTATGTAAACACTACATATGATATTTATACATAATTCAAATAAGGCATAGACGATATGATACAAATTGGAAGAAACCTCACGAGTGTTTGTGATGGAATAAACGGAAGAAGGATTCGAGCCAGTGAACGGATCACTCATATTGGCTTCCTGATGAGTTGAATTTGGACAAGAAAATAGAAAAATAGGAGAGAAGCTCTTTGAGTGACAGGAACTCGGAAACATGGATGGGGGTGGGGGGAGGCCCAGTGCTATGCAGCATAAACACACAGTCTCGCAACACGCGCAAAAACAGCTTAAAATACTAACCTACTGATACAGTGACAGAGAACAGCTTTGCTTAAACAGCTACAAAAGATTCGACCTGATTTTTCACAAGCAAAACCAGGGGAAAGCGCGAACGCAGTCCCCCACTACCACAAATTATGCAGTCGAGTTTCCCACATTTGGGGAAATCGCAGGGGTCAGCACATCCGGAGTGCAATGGATAAGCCTCGCCCTGGGAAAACCACCTTCGTGATCATGGTATCTCCCCTGCCAGGTAAGTATGTCTTGCCCCACTTCCGCCCCGCCTCAACTTCATACGCCCCGCACTGTACACACACGCTCACTTTACTCCCCGCACCCCCGAGCCTTCTGGGACCCTCCACACGGCGGATCCACGCACGTTCAAGCAAAAAGTCCTGCATTCTCTCCCACGCCACGGGAGACCGTATCGTGTTTCAGCACCAGACGACGGACCAGCAGCCCCCGCGCCCACATATCTCCATACGACACGCCCCGCCCGTGACGTCACCGGGAGTCCGCGCGCGCTTCCCTCCAGCCCACGCCCCGCCCTAGTCCCCGCCTCCCTCCTGCCACGCCGTCCGGCCCGGCCAAGCGGCCGGCGGGCGCCCTCTGGGGAAAGTGACGTCCGCCTCCCGCTCCCGTTCTCCCGCCCACCCTCTGCGGCTGCCTGCCTAACGTTTGTCCTGCCCGGCACCGGTCTGGCGGTCGGCTGAAGCCTGTGCACCTACCTTTTATTCAACTAACGGCGTTCAGTGGGGAGAACGGAACATCTAGCAGTCCGGGGGAAACCGCTTCCTTTCAAATCCCGTTGTCTTTGTGGTGTAGTGTTGTGTGTGTAAAACACATTAGGCGTCACGGCTGGCCGTGAACTCAGTTCCATTCGTGAAATTGTGACATTCATCAAAAATGTCACTCATTTTGTTTCCAGCTTCAGGTGTGGTTTTGACTTTGACCAGATTTTAACACCTGTCTGTATCCTCTGTCTTATTGAGACAGGCTGGGACCTGGGACCCTTTGCTGCGGTGTTTGCACCTGGACACAGTGAGGCAGGAATTCCATGCGCCCCACGCTGAGCAGCTGGAATCTGTCTCCTATGGACAGATATTCCAGACTAAGGACAGGGGCTTCCCTAGTGGTCCACTGGCTAAGATTCCACACTTCCCAATGCCTGGGGCCGGAGTTGGATCCCTGGTCAAGGAACTAGATCCCATCTGGGACAACTAAGTGTTTTCATGCTGCAACTAAATATATCCCATGTACCTAATAATTTTTTTTACGCTTCTTTAAGATAAGGATATTAGGAGGAGCAAGGAAGAGCTGAGTCCCGCTTGGATAGAAAATAAGGAGACCACATATTTCGTATTTTTGAGGTCACGGAGATCGTTGCAGACTATCCATGCTTACAAAGTTTTTCCTGGGTCAAAAAGGAGGTAGACGGAGCCACCCCTTAATAGGTGGTGTCAACCTCCCCCTAGGCCTCTGCGCTGGAGAGGCAATGACACCCCACTCCAGTACTCTTGCCTGGAAAATCCCATGGATGGAGGGGCCTGGTAGGCTGCGGTCCATGGGGCCGCGAAGAGTCGGACACGACTGGGCGACTTCACTTTCCCTTTTCACTTTCGTGCATTGGAGAAGGAAATGGCGACCCACTCCAGTGTTCTTGCCCGGAGAACCCCAGGGACGGGGGAGCCTGGTGGACTGCCGTCTATGGGGTCGCACAGAGTCGGACTCGACTGAAGTGACTTAGCAGCAGCAGCAGGCCTCTGTGCTACGATCCTTCTCGGCAAAAAGATGCACATGCATGTCAGGAAGAGCCCAAGGACAGATCCCGTGTGGAAAAAGAAATGAGATACTCATCCAAAGGTAAACAAAGACCCGGAAGAAATGTCCTATATGAGTGATTTGAGTCACCTCTCTGATGCACTCCTTCTCTTTAACGAGGACACACACACCCTTTCTCTCTGAGTGTATCTCCGCCCTGCTTCTGTCTTAAATAAACTGTGTGTGTATCTGTGAGCTCTCCAACTTGTGCTGTGGCTCTAATAATAAACTTTGTACCTGTCTTTACAGCTTTTGTCGCTTTAAGAAATTCCGTTTTCAGTGAAGGCACTAGTCAGGCCAACTTTGCTTCTAGCCCTAGCTCTTGACGGACCGGTGGCTAGGACTCCGGTTTTCACACAGGAAACCAATTCTTGGACAGGCAACAAAGATCTTGCTTCAGGCCACCAGTCACTGCTGTGTCCTTGAGATCCAAACGTCTTCTCCAGCAACAAAATACAAAGAAACAATAGGGGACAAAAAAATAACTGCATGTATGCCCGTTGGTGGAAATTGTGGACGACAAGATACAAAAAGACCGAAATCCCAGCTGTCATCTCTGAAGAGCTGGTGCCAAAAACAGGGTGCCCGGAGCAAAAGCAGGGTACTGCGCATTCCCCCTGCACACACACAACACCAGGAAACACACAGGCAAACCGCCTGAGCCAGTCCTATAGCCTGACCCCTCCACCCGTCCCTAGCCTCACCCCGTGGAAGGAACCAGCACACCACCCCTCCCCCCAGGGCAAACAGGGGAACGTGTTACTTGTTTTGCTGCAGCAGGGATCCCAATAAAGCCTTACCTGAGTTTCTAGTCTGTCCTCTTATCAGTTTCTATCGATTGAAACCCAAATAAGACGGTAGGTATTGCAAGGGGGCATCAGAGGGCAGACACACTGAAATCATAATCACAGGAAACTAGTCGATCTGATCACATGGACCACAGCCGAATGTGGTCCACTGGAGAAGGGAATGGCAAACCACTTCAGTATACTTGCCTTGAGAACCCCATGAACAGTATCAAAGGGCAAAATGATAGGATACTGAATGAGGAATTCCCCAGGTCGGTTCCGTTCGTTCCGTTCCATCGCTCAGTCGTGTCCGACTCTTTGCGACCCCGTGGACCGTAGCCTACTAGCTTCTCCGTCCATGGGATTCTCCAGGCAAGAATACTGGAGTGGGTTACCATTTCCTTCTCCAGGGGATCTTCCCGACCCAGGGATCAAACCCGGGTCTCCCACATTGGAGGCAGACGCTTTAACCTCTGAGCCACCAGGGTGCCCTTATACTGCAAAGAGATCCAACCAGTCCATTCTAAAGGAGATCAATCCTGGGTGTTCATTGGAAGGACTGATGCTAAAGCCGAAACTTCAATACTTTGGCCACCTCAGGCGACGAGTTGACTCACTGGAAAAGACTCTGATGCTGGGAAAGGTTGGGGGCGGGAGGAGAAGGGGATGACAGAGAATGAGATGGCTGGATGGCATCACCGACTCTGTGGACATGAGTTTGAGTGAACTCCGGGAGTTGGCGATGGACAGGGAGGCCTGGCGCTGTGATTCATGGGGTCGCGGAGAGTCGGACACGACTGAGCGACTGAACTGAACTGAACCGAAGGTGGTGGTTTAGTCACTAAGTTGTGTCGGACTCTTGTGACCCCATGGACTGGAGCCTGCCAGGCTCCTCCGTCCATGGGATTCTCCAGGCAAGACTCCTCGAGTGGCTTGCCATTTCCTTCTCCGGGGGATCTTCCCCACCCAGGAATCGAACCCGGGTCTCCTAAGAACCCTTGATAAATACATAAGCTGAAAGCCATCAAACAGCTAGTCTGGACTGGTCCATCTGGTGTAGATGATTAATCAGGTAAATATTTTTGGCTATGTGTGGCTGCTCCAAAACTTCTTGAAAGTTTGGTAGTGAAATACATGGGGCACATTTCCGTGTGTCGTACCTGCCAGAGTCCTCCCTTTGACACCTCTGAGATAGCTAAACCTAATTGAACTACATTCCTCATCAGGATTTCTCAGGTTCATATACCACCCTTTTCCTTGCCTCATAATTATTTTTTTTCTTCCATAATTATGTAATTTATTTATGTTATTCTTGACTGCTGGGTCTCGCTGCTGCGCCTAGGCGTTTCTCTACTTGTGGCAAGCAGGGGCTACTCTGTAGTTGCAATGCCCTGGCTTTTCTTTGCGGTAACTTCTCTTGCTGCAGAACATAGGCTCTAGGCTAGCGGGCTCAGTAAGGTGTGGCACGCAACACATGGAACATTCCCTCCTTGCAAGAGATGAAACCTGTGTCCCTGCATTGGTCGGCAGATTCTTAAATATAATTATTATAATTAATTATTCTTAAAATAACACTTCATTTTCTCTTTGACACAGTATTCACAGTTGAAGGTCAACTTAAGATAATGATTGTGAGCAACATATAAATAAGTAATCTGAGAGTGAAGGAAAGCCAAAAGTCTGAGGACAGCAAAAATAGCCCAACAAATATTTCGAGTTTACTTTGCCTCCTAGCCCAGGCCAAAAGAAAAGAATAAGTATCAACATCACATTAGCCATACCCAAGTGGTTTTAAACGTTTGACAAAAGGAGGAATAAATAACACGTGTCAAGTTCAAAGAGTATGCACTTCCAAAACGATTACCGATGTACACCAACCTGAATAACCAGTGAAGCTTTACCAAAGATCTAAGGTACGATAAACCACCAGACCGTGAAAGGCTTCCTCGTGACTTCCGTGACAGAGCTCAGAGCGATCACATACACACACACCCCTCCGAAGAACTGGGTTTGCTTTTTTGGGAAGGAGGGGTATGGGCCTGACTTCTTTCACTCAGCGGAACGTCTATGAGATTTAACCATAGTTTTCGGGTAGTTCTTTGTCTCCGTGTGTGTTCCTTGAAAGGATGTATCTCAGTATACTCATCTACTGTGGAACATCTGAGCTGTTTCCAGTTGAGGATATTCTGAAATGGTACCATACGAACATTCTTTTATGACTTTTCAAGGACATACACATTTCCCTAGGGTAGCCCATTCCAATAAAATAATGACCTTTAAAATAAAAGGATTTTCTCCCCAACAATGTGGGTCGATTCAGAAATAGCGGGGGAATCACAAAGCAGGACAAGTAAACCATGGCCAAAGCATAGGCAGATTGCACCCAAAGAGAAGAAGGAACATTCTTTGAGAGAGAGAAGCCGAGAGGACTTGTTTTGAACCATAGGACACCCGAGAAAAGGGAAAGATCAGGGTGGTGGCAGTTGCTCATTGGCCGAGTTGCTGATACAAGGTACGTCTTTTTCTGTCCGGGCCTATCGCTGATAGTTCTTTCCTATTGATGATTCTTCTGTTTAGGTCTAGGATTGACGATTCTTCCTGTATTTGAACTTGAGTGGTAATCCATGAGAGCTCCCCCTTCTGGTCTCCTGACTCAATTTTAGTGAGGTTTCCCTTTATTAGCATTACACCAGTCACCTGGAATTTAGTTTTCCATTATAATCTGTTTAAAAAGTTTGTGAGATTTACTGCATTAAAAAAGAATCTCATCATCACCACATGTGACACTAGAAACACTCCAAGTGTTCAGTCGTTACCCGTGGCTTGTGCCTGTCACACTGGACAGCAGAGGTCAAATACATAGCAGAGATGAAAGTACGATTTCTGGGCCACAGCACACGACAGTGTATGCAGGACCCTTAGCTGATGCTGCCAAATCGCTCTCCAACTTTGTTGACCTTACTAACACTCCTTTTAGAAACAAAAAAGAATTTCCAGTGCTCACCGTCCTGTGAAATTTTGGTATTGTTTGCCTTTTCACTTTTCTTTCTTAAGTTTATGGAGGTGTAATCTACATAGTAAAATTTGCCAACATTAGACTATTTTACACTCTTTACTGTGATATCGTATCTCTGCAAAACTGGATTTTGGTAGTTGCTAAGATAGAAAGCAAGTGCCATGCAAAAAATAAATGGATGCTGAATAAGAAATAAAGCGACGCTTCGAAAAAGCTTGAGAAGCTGTGCAGCACACAACATGAAGGTTATGATTCCAAAATGTCAGAGCACTGAAAACAACAAGCCACTGTACCGAACTTTCCTCAAGGGAACACGTGGTAATACGCCCAGCATCAGCCATAAACGAACAGGAGATAGAAATATTTGTAAACAACAACAGCCTTCCCCAACCAAAGCGGTATTTCTGCCATCAGCCAATCTACCAGAAAATTAGGGCAAACGGGAAGGACAGAGAGAGGACAAACTTGCAGGCAACGAAAGATGATTCATTCATTAAATCAATTTAATATAGTCAAAGGATTAAAGTTAACTATAGATCATGAATCTGTCATTTAAGCAGACACATGTTGGAACACGAGAATGTTGGAATCATATATTGGTATATATGGAATCATATATTACAGGACACCTACAAATATATGCCACATATTGTAGGGGGAATGATTGAGTCCGCTGGTATCTAGAATTGTAACTATTCATTCCCCTGTAAAGATATTAGCATATTCAATATACTTCAAGACATACATTTAAACGTTTAGACGCTGAAATACTCATCGGCTCTGTTGGCTTATCTGAGCAGCACAACCAGCATAGGAAACTTAGGAAGTCCAATGTAATTCAGATTTTCAACCTAAATAAGCCCAAGATGTAAATACTAAAATATTATACCACCATTATTTTCTACACCCTTGTAAGATAATCTGAAAATACATAAAGAGTTGGTGTTAGATCAAAATGAGGAAAACAAGGTAATTTTTCTGAGTCACTTGCACGAAAAAAGGAAACATGAATAAACATTTTGAAGGCCCTTATGTAAATTATTTAAGTTGTTTAAAAGTGTTAAGAATCATCTGTTATCAGTTTCATTCCTTCATGGTTGCTGTTCCAAGTAATCAAGACCATTTACTCAATCTACAGCGAAATCTTTTTTTTTTCCCTTGACACAAATTTAGCAACAAAAGTTTCCTTATGGAAATACTACATGGAAGCATACACAGTAGAGTATTTTCCCCAGAAATTCTTCATTTTTAATTTTACATTTATGGAACTGATTATCACTTTCCTTAAGAGAAGTGACACCTTTAAATTTTGAGAGGCCTAACTTGTCTGTTCTCCCCAGAGTGAGAGAAAGTGTATTGACTTGTTTCTGAGAAAATATGTTTAAACGGGGGGAAAAGATACATCGAAGCAGTGGGCCTTGCTTGACTTCCCTGGGGGTGCAATGGGTAGGAATCTGCCTGCCAATGGAGGGGAAACAGGTCCGATCCCTGGTCTGGGAAGATTCCACATGCCACACAGCAACCGAGCCCTGGGGCCGCCGCTGCTGAAGCCCATGCGCCTGGACTCTGTGCTCTGAAACAGGAGAAGCCACGGCAACAAGAAGCCTGCACACTCCAACTCGAGAGAACCCACACAAAGCAACTAACTAATACGGGGCAGCCAAAAATAAATAAAATAAATACATTTTAAAACAAATTAGCGAGCCTTATTTAAGGTGAAAGCAGAGTCAGTGATGTTTATTAACAACACTTGCTTGCCAGTGTGGGAAACAAAATGAAATATAATTAAGCAACATTGGAGGAATCTCACTGAGGAAAATAGGAATTCTGTAATACACTGATGAGGCCCCAGTGTATAAAATTGTGCTTGAAGTCATTCCTCCTGCTGCTGCTGCTGCTGCTAAGTCACTTCAGTCGTGTCCGACTCTATGCGACCCCATAGACGGCAGCCCACCAGGCTCCCCGGTCCCAGGGATTCTCCCGGCAAGAACACCGGAGTGGGTCACCATTTCCTTCTTCAGTGCACGCAAGTGAGAAGGGAAAGTGAAGTCACTCAGTCGTGTCCGACTCCTAGCGACCCCGCGGACTGCAGCCCACCAGGCTCCTCGGTCCATGGGATTTTCCAGGCAAGAGTACTGGAGTGGGGTGCCATTGCTTTCTCCGTGAAGTCATTCCTAGTCATTCCTTTCTCTTGAGGGCTGAACTTGCTGACAGTTCTGGGAGTATTCAATCTTGATTTGCAGGGTTGTCAGAAGTGCTCACGTTGCTGACTTCACTGCTTCTTTGCAAAGATATAAATGTCTTTTCCTCTGCATTCTGTAGTCTGGTTTCAACAATCCTTACCTCACTTGTTGAATGTTTTCAGCTATTTAGAAACTTTCATATACCAGTGAAAGAAACTGTCTGTTCCGTGCCGAAAATTCAGTATCCTTCCTGGGTTAATCTCTTTTACTAATCTTGAGTTTCTCATGAGGGAACTATTGCATCGTAAGATCATCCTTACTGTGGATAGGACACTTGTGCAGTGCTCGACTGGTGTAGACTGGGCCCACGTGGATTTTACCAAACGGTGGAAAGAGGAGAAATGGACAACTTCTCACTGCGGCTGTGTCGCATCCCAGGAAATCCCAGAATCATCAAGACAAGCAGCAATGAAAAAAGCCTCACGGTCCAGAGTAACTGTCATCTTCTACCTCACAGGGAACGGGCCCCTGTCAACCACCACTCAATGTGGATTATCCCCAGAAGGTCACTTCCGAAAGTGAGACCAGATTCCCACACTGAGAGGAGAAATTGCGGGTAGGCGCGCTGAATCGCTTCAGTCCTGTCCGACTCCGTGCAACCCTATGGACGGTATCCTGCCAGGCTCCTCTGTCGGATGGGATTCTCCAGGCAAGAATACTGGAGTGGGTTGCCGTGCCCTACTCCAGGGGATCTTCCTGAGCCAGGGATCAGAACACCATGTAACTTACGTCTTCCGCAATGGCAAGGCAGGTTCTTTACCACTAGCGCCACCTTATCAGTGATGAACAAATCAGAGAGAGAACACGTTTGTCCCCAAACCACACAGTACAAAAACGTCAAAACGCACAGTCTCTGCACATAAGATTTACCAGAAGAACAGAGCAAACAGGAGCCAATAGCTCTGCCAGGTCTGAAGCAGGAGCCTGTGAGGGGCAGGATTCCGCGGGCTCTCACGACATGTCTTGGATGGGCTAATTTTTATCAGTTCAGTTCAGTCGCACAGTCGTGCCCGACTCTTCCAAAAAATAACCAAACCAAAAGACTGCCAAGGAATAAAGTAAACGGGGTATTTCATGGGAACACCCCGCTTTAGAGGAGGAGGGACAGGCATCAGAATTTTTTTTCCCCCTCAAGTTAAAAGTGTAACCAAAGTTTGTAAATAAAAGAAGAAAGGGGAGAAGGAAAAAGCCTCTGGGATCAGTGAGATTTTTCTCTTTGGATAAGTTGCTCGGCAGAAAGAGGTCATCGCGGCCGTCTTCTCTGGAGCCGGTTGACCAGGTCACCAGACAAAACAATGGACAGTTACTGGAGGACTTTAAAAGTGTTCAGTGACTAACTCTCCACCATGAGCAATAGCGTATCTCTGTGTAATGCCACGGCGTCCCTCTATTGTCTCTCCCCTTAGTTGGGTCAGGAGGCCACTGCTCCCTTTGTGAGTTAAGAGAATCATAGAGAGATGTATAGAAAGATCGTTGTGTTGCCAAAGTAATTGAAGAAAGGGACACTGAACGACTGGAAACTAATTTGAAATACGATTCAGTGTCCCACTTCTGTGGAAGGCACATTTGCAGGATTTACCAACTTAAGAAGCATATAAACACTAGAGGTAGGAATTGCACTTCCAGGTTTCTACACTGTGGAAATAAAGAAGAGAAGTCGCTCAGTCGTGTCCGACTCTTTGCGAGTCCATGGACTGTAGCCCACCGGGCTCCTCGGTCCATGGGATTTTCTAGGCATGAATACTGGAGTGGGTTGCCATTTCCTTCGCCAGGGGGTCTTCCCGACCCAGGGATCGAACCCAGCTCTTCCGCATTGTAGGCAGGCGCTTTACCGTCCCAGCTACCAGGGAAGTTGCACAGGTGGTCAGAAGCCTGAGTACACTAATGATGGTTGCAGCATATCAGTCATCACAAAAGCAGGAAACCAAACAATACATGAACCGTGTAGGACATGCCTTTCTGAAAAATAACGCAGAGGCTAATGATGATGGTGGGTTCACTGATAACGTTATTGACAGAACAATTGCTAAGTGCTGGCCTCCTTCTACAGGCGAAAAACCTGGGGCACATAAGGAAGCACTTACTTGTCTAAGTCTATGTACTTGGCAGAATAAAGACTTGACCCCACCGGAAAGGGGATTCCTTGATCTCGCTCAGGAGGTCCTGAGTTAGGCAAGTATGAGTGAATAGGAACACACTTGCACTTGCAGAGAGTATAGGGCTGGAAAGGTGAGTGGCAGTCCGGAGGTGACTAGGACGAGTGGAATGTCCAGGTAATAATCGGCGTGGAACCGCTTGAATGGTCGTCAGCATTCAAGGAAAAGCTCGAGTGGGTTCATAAAACCGCCACCGCCCGTCCCTGGGTGGGCTCGAACCACCAACCTTCCGGTTAACAGCCGACCGCGCTAACCGATTGCGCCACAGAGACAGCAACGCACCGGGCCCCTCGACTCCTTGTGCTGGAGACAAGAATTCCCAGGACGCGTCTCCCGCTCCGCAGAGAAACGGTGCCAGTTGCGAAGCCTCGGAAAAGCGGGAAGATGAGAACGGGGAATCACACTGGACCTGAGACTGGGTCAAGGCCAGGAGAAGACGACACAAAACACCATTAGCCTAGGACAGCCACCCCAGCAGACAGGTCCGAAAAGCTCTTGAGAATACTCCCCCTCCCTTTGGTGCATTTCCCGCCTGGTCCACTCATCCTCCCACGGCAGGAAAGAAGGCTTCCCCTCTGAGTTCTGGGCACAGAGAGCCGGGCACGAGCCAAGGGGGCAGCTGCACTTCCCCATGGGTCTTCCCGAGGTAGGCGGTTCTAGCGCTCAGGCTGACCCAAGACCCCACTGTCCACCAAGACGACCCGGAGGAGTCCGGATAGCAGACGGTCCTGGGGGTGGGGAGTCGGGGATTCCTACAAGCGCAGAGCGTGCCTGGCCTGCACTTCCTGGAGAACCGAACCGAACTCCCCCTGAAGCTTCTCTGCATCCTAAAGAGAATGGATTTCAGGTTTCCATGGAGAGAGTGAGAAAGCAAGCGTGGGAAAATGTGAACTGTGCAGTTGAGTACAGAATACACGATGTTACTATTCTTGTAACTTGGATGTACCTTTTGGGGGGGTTGGGGTTTGGTTTTTGAATGACTCTTTGGAACTCGAGTCCCTGATTCTCTTTGGATGAAAACTCTATAAGGAAGACTCTGGGTTTCTAACAAGCAGGGAGAAAAGAGTGGAGAGGAGAGCTGGGCAGCCCAGGCTGTTCACTGCATCCGGGGAGTCTCCTCCGGGCTGCCCGATGTCAAAGACCCTGAGGCCGGGACTCAGTGGCATTCGGGACTCCGTGCAGACGCTCTCGTGCATTGGACCTTGAAACAGAAGACAATTCTGATCTGGGCAGGCAGACTCCGAGGAATGGAGAAGAAAAGAGTCTTCTTTCCCTGACCGGGAATCGAACCCGGGCCGCGGCGGTGAAAGCGCCGAATCCTAGCCACTAGACCACCAGGGAACCGTAGGGAAACACCGAGGTGGCTGTCCAGGTGAAAACTGACAGTGGAAAGATGAAACCAGAGATGCAGAGAACAGGAAAGGAAATGTCCCAGCGCCCCCATGGCTGTCTGCAGCTGTGCAAGGCTCCCAGCCCTTGACCCGCTGCTCATCGCCCTTCAAATCCCCGTTCCTGGGCGACGCTGCTCGTTCGGAGACCAGGTCACAAACTATCGGGTTGGGTCCCTCATGGTCCAGCTCCAGCGCTGTGTGCTGCCGAGGCCAGGTCACGCTCTCTTTGTGAACCTCGGTTTTCCCTCCAGTCAGGCGCCGACTTGGCTTTCAGCGGGCGATGAGCGGATCCGTCTGCCTCCAGATCTCTGACCTGGCCTCGGGGCCTCTCCTGACGGCCGCACGGGTACCGGTTCCTTTCCCTCCGCGACCGGCTCAGTTCGTGGAGCCTTAAATTCTTCACATCCGTGTCTTTGGCTGGAGCCCACGGTGAGACCTGGTTGCGGTCTCTTTTCTTCTACCAGGGAGATGAAACTGCTCCTCAGGTGTTCCGAGGTGGGGGAAAGCAAGTGAGCGTCTCGGGAATGAACTCCATGGTTTTCAGAGACAATCTGTGAGCACCTGGAAGAGACCCAGGCGCCCGACAGGGAGCCGAGGGGGTTTCCGGACGTAAAGGTGACTCGAAGTCAGTCTTGACCTACCCCCCCACCACGTCCCCCGCCCCCGGGATGAACCGGGCCTGGACTCACAGGGACTCGGAGCAGAGAAAGAAAGGAGGGCTGCTTCCTAGTGCTGAGTAGACTTGCAGGTGGTCACCAACTCCTCCTACACCTGCGTCCTCTGCTTCACCCCCGAGTCTTTGGAACCTTTTGGTTTTGCTAATCAGAATGCCAATCACGGCGGGGGGACGGGGGGAGGGGTTGGAGTGCAGGGAAGAAAATAAGCGCTCTGTTTCCGCCCGGTTTCGAACCGGGGACCTTTCGCGTGTGAGGCGAACGTGATAACCGCTACACTACGGAAACAGGACGGCTGGGCCTGCCTAACACTGCATCCATGAAAAGCCGAGGTCCCGCCATCAGTACCTACGCCACCAATTTCTAATATTCAAACAGGAACCTTGAAGCCTCAAGCTCTCTCGGGCACGGAGACGGCGGCTCCCGCGGGCCCTGCTTTAGGGTTCCTCCTCTCCCCTGGTGAGGACCCTCGGGCCCCCACAGGCTGCCTTCGGGGTCCCGCACCCAACGCAGAGTCATCAGACCCTCAGCTCCGCACCCGATCGCAGGGATCGCCCCCCCGCCGACTCCCCAGCCCCCGCAGGAAGCCGCGGCGGGCGGGGGCGCGGTGCGCCCGAGGCCCAGGAGACCCCGCAGCCCAGCGGTGTGGACGCCGCCCCTCCCGGGCCGCGGACCCGCGCCTCGGGGGCCCTTTTCTCGGCGCCGGCGGTCCGCGCTCTGGGCTCTCCGGAATGACCGCCGCTTCCCGTCCACCCGGGACCCGCCCTCCACGCTGCTCCTTTGCCCCTGACTCCTGTGCCCTTTCTCCGCAAGCCGGCTCGCCGCAGCACTTCTCCGGTGTCCTCTTGGCAAAAGGGAGTCTCTCTTTCTTTGGTGTTCTCTAAAATCTCACCCCACCGTCCCTGGGTGGGCTCGAACCACCAACCTTTCGGTTAACAGCCGAACGCGCTAACCGATTGCGCCACAGAGACAGCACTGCGGGCCTTTTCTGGACTCTGTATGGAGTAGACACTTACTCATTCCCGGGGTAAGTCCCCTGCCCCCGGGGAATACGGTGCCACGTCCTTGCCCCCTACCCGCCACAGATGCCAGCGCCCTCAGAGATACCGGGATCCAGGGCTCGGACCCTCCGGGCCTGAACCGAATGAGATCCAAGGACAGCTGAACACCCAGTGGGCTCCCATGATGGCTCTTCCCGTATCCTCGCCTACACTCAATGAATGAGACTTTGCCCACCCTGGCCAAGGCCTCCGGGGCCGAGGTTGTGCTTAGGTTTCCTGTGTCCCCCCGCCCCCCCCCGGCGACTTCCACCAGGACAGAGGTCGCGGGGATGGGCGCCCTGTGTCCGCACGCCCAGGACAGGGTCTGGCACTCACCGGGACGCTCTAGGACTTGGATGAGTACATTGTCGTCTTTAGCCCTTCCTCCCATTAAGACCCCCGAGAATGGAAGGAAGTACGCCAAAGTTTTCGAAGAGCGAAAAGTTCTTTTTAAAGGCCTTTATGCCGGTGGTTAGATTTCGCAGCATCCCGTGAGGCGGGCCACGGCAAGGTCTCGGGTGCTCCGGCTGTGCCCAGCTGGGTAGGCTGCGTTTTGTGGGGTCCCCGTGGGAGCGGGGAAGGGCGGGAAGTGAAAGCCAAGCGGGCAAGGTGGGTTTGGGAGGAAGGCATTGAGACCTGCCAGGGTCCTGGGCAGGGATCCCGAGAGAGGAGCGTTGTCCCAGTCCGGTAACAGAGTGGGGAAGGAGGGAAAGAGCCGGCGCCGGCAGGAAAGCAGGCGGCGAGGCAAGGCGGGGAGGGGAAAGGTGAGAGGGGAAGGCCAGGGAGGGGCGAATCAAGCAATCTGTGCTTCCAGCGGTCCCTGCGCCTTCTCGCGCCTTCTCTCTTCTTGCTCTTCTTCCCATCCCTCCAGCTGAGAAATGTTGACACAGCCACATCTGAGAAGAAAGACCCAACGAATCCGTGCTCGGGAGCACAAGCTCCGGGTTGTGAAAATGGTTCTGCCCTGTGTGGCCTTGGACAAATACGGAGAGCTCTGGGTATCTCCCTACTTTCTTGTGCAAAATGGGAGCAATAAGAGCATTCTTCTCCATTCTGCTGTTGTCAGATGTGCCTCGGTTTAGAAACTGCTGGATCAATAATGCTATAGGCAGCAAACTCATAAATACTATTATCATAATCCTCTGAATCTTTTGACAACCACTATCCTTATTTACGTCACCTGAAAGTAGCTTTCTGCCTCTGGAAATGTCTGTAAACTGATTGCTCTTGCGGTTTGCTCCGCTGAGGCCAGACCACCCCCTTCATCGCCAGTTCTCTGCTTGCTAGACGGGGACCCATGGGCAGGTTGGAGGAAATGGGAAGCGCACAGAGCGGTGGGGAAAAGGAGCCTTTGCGCAGCCTTTGGAGAGGCCTCTGGGACCGCTGGGGTCCTCCCGCTGCCTTCTTTTGGTTTCAAGGGAGCTCCAGGAGGGCAGGGAACTCGTGGCGGTCGCTCTTGTGTCCCCTCGCCGAGAACAACTTGAGGGCCTCCTTACTCGGTCTCCCAGAGAGCCTCAGAGAGCAAGGTATTCCTGCTTCCTGGGGTGGTGGGAAATATTCCCGCATCTTCCTCCTAACTGTGGAAACCGGAGGTGGTGGAGGAGCGCTAGCGACAGAAGAAGGAGGTCCGGAAAGACAGGGTGGACTGGGAGGGGAAGGGGCTGCAAAGGGGGGATGAGGAGAAAGAGAGCGAGGAAGAAGCGGAGATGAGAGCGAGGTGGAGCCGTGCAGAGGGAGGCGGAGAGAGTGGGAGGACCGGCGAGAGGGAAGCGGCAGTGGAGGAGCGGGAGGAGGAGGAGTTGCGGCCCCAGGGTAGTGCTGTTCGCGGGCCCCCAGCACAGGCGACTCCCACCGCATACATCCCCAGCAGCTCCTCAGCTCTCAGATCCAACACCCAGGCTTTCGTCCCTCAAAGACTGCCTCTCCAGCCATCGCAGTTCTAGCCTCATCTGATTTTTCTCCCTGCCCCTTGTGAGAGCCTGGTTCTCTAAGTTTCTCGGCCTTTCCGTGATCTGTCAACATACTTCCCGGGCGTTTCTTCTCTTCCTATATCAGCCAGAGACCATTACCGGTCCTTGCACTAATAAACTTTGACCGACCTTCAGGGGCTCCTGGAGGAGCACTTTCTGTTGTTTGTGGCCCCTAAGCTTCTTGATTTTCATCTTTTCATCCTGGAGCTGTGAACTTCCTCCTCCTAAGAGGAGCCTCCCCTTTGTCTCCTTCCTCCTGTGTCAACCTCTGTCCAGTCTCTGGGAACAAAATACGTGTCTCCAGGCTACACCGGCCACCTTTCCGACTCCTTTCTTTGGGCTGCAGCTCTCTTCTTCAGATGCTGGGGTTATTTATTTATTTATTTGCTTTCTGTTCTGTGTACTGGATGAGGGAAGAAATGGCTTTGGGATAGAATGAAGAAGTAAAGATGATTACTTTGAGACATCATGTGGATTTATACTTATTATACATGTAAATATTTAGTGTGGTGGTATTTTGTGTACATAAATACTGTATGGCAACTTGGATACATACTTTCTAAATATGTGTACATTCTTCTTTTTTAAACCGTGCAATTTCTGGCTATGTTAAGAAATTGGAATGAAACTGACATGACCAAGCTCTGACAAGAGTCTGTGACTGCCCAGGTGTCAGAGCCCTGCCTGGTGGGCTCCACGACATGTGGCTGATTTTGAGCCACCCCGGGTGCTTTCGGCCTGGTTTGTCTGAGGGTTTTGTGTAAATGTTCATCTTTCCTTATACTGTAAACCTGACGTATCTGGGGAGAAAAACTTACCCCCCGAATCAGAACTGTATGGAGAAGAAAAGGAGAGTTCTCCTGCCTCCATTTCCACTCCACACACTTTATATGTTACACATAAGAGGTGTGACACATAAAGGTGGTGGCTTTGGAGTGTAATCGGTGCTACAAGAAAGCCAAGGGACCCAGGAGATCCCACCTCCTGCCCTGATGATCATCTGCCCTCTCTGGGCTCTGGGGAAAGGGTGAAGAGTGCTTATTTGCAGAAATTTTACCTCTCAACATGGGACAGTCTGGCAAACCGAGGCAGACTATGCGGTCGATGATGGTGACTTAAGGGGCCCTTCCCTGCCCGGAAACCCAGAGTGGAAAGTTCACTTCATTTTCTGAGGTGCCAGTGAACTGAGAGATGTCAGTCAAAGGAGAGGAGCAGAGAGAAACCAAAGAGGGATGCACACCAAAGCGGGTCATCCGTATTCAGATCTTGTCGGGTCCTCAGAAGAACTGCCCTGAGATTATGGGTGGGACGTGTGGAGCCTAAAGAAGCAGGTGCCCTTCTCTGGCGATGGAAAGAAGCTGGCTTTCAAAGGGGTTCCATGGTGTAATGGTGAGCACTCTGGACTCTGAATCCAGCGATCCGAGTTCAAATCTCGGTGGGACCTTTCTGTTTAATGACAAGGAGGACACGTTTTACTCCCCGCATGGGACCTGCTTTCCGGCTCCTGCGACCCCCAGCGGAGTGGCTCACTCGGATCCTGCGGGCAGGTGTGGGACCCACCGGGAGCGGGGGCGTCCTCGCTGGGCCCGGGAGGCTCTGCCCATCCCTGGCCGTCGGAGGGCCGGCACCTCCCGTGCCCTTCACCCCCCGGCCAGGGGCGCAGCGGCCCAGCCTGTGCCGCCCCCTCGTCGGGTCCCCTGGGGCTCCGGGGTAAAAGGCAGAGGCTGCGCCCACCGAGTCCTGCCCCGCGAGGGGGCTTCGCACCGCACGCCTTGTAACTGCACGGTTGTCCCGGTGCGTAAATGGTGGCGGGGAGGGGCTGCGATGTCGCTGATCAGCCAGGATGGCAGCTTTCGTGTGGAAGCTTCCAGACCTGACTGGGATGAACTGTGTTTTATTCAGCTTCCCTCTTATTCCGAATATTAATTGATCTTGTCCCAGTTTATTATGATTTGATTCAGAGTTTCGCGCTCCTAAGTCTCCGCTGGGCACGCAAAGCCGCTGTTCGGCCAAGATTGGAACCTTCACTCCTGGAAATCGCGTCCTTTGGTCCCAAGCTCAGCCCGAAAGAGGAGCGCTGCGCGCGGATCCCGGCGTCGGAGGAGACCCCGGGGCCCTGACCCCCGGCCGCCCGGCCGGGCTGCTCCGGGGCCGAAGGGGAGACGCGCCGCTCGGAGTCCGCAGCCCCGGCCGGGCCCCCTTCGTCCTGCCGAGACTCTGCTCCACCGAGAAGACACCCACGACGTGAGCGTGGGGTGGACACCCCACTTGTGTCCTCTACTGCTCGGGAGAAACATATGGATGAGGGCCGTGATGGCCTTGAAAAGCTAAAGTGCTCCCTTCGCGGTGCTAAGGAGCGTCTCTCTGACGCTTGTGTTTTGGAACTTTCAGCGGTTACAAAGGACTGGATGACGCAGCTGTCTGTGGAGGACGGGAAAAGAAAGGTGTGAGGCCGGCGAAAAGAGCCGAGGAAGGGCAAGGGCAGGAGAGAACAGGATGAGCCAGGAGGGAGCAAGGGACTGGAAGGCAGAGGAGCGGGGCGGGTACCGCGGCGGGGACGGTCGCTGAGTTGGGGCGACCAACCAGACCAACTGCACTCTGGAGCAGTTCCCACCCTTTACTGACGTGTCCTGGAACCCGGTTCACCCTACATCGCAAAGCTGCTGCCCTGGCATTTGTCCTGGCCAAGTTTCCTTCGCGGGTTCCGAGCCAAGGGGTGAGGTGGGCTGCGAGAGTCTGCAGGCGAGTGGAAGTCCTGGCGGCTGCCTTGGGGATGACTGGCGGGCAGGGAAATGCAAACACTCCACTTTTCCCCTTTGCAGGCCTGTCTGCAAGGCCTGGGGTGCGAAACTGGAAAATCGGAGCGTCAATATTGATTTAGAGATAAGGAGATAACTAGCCAAACAGTTGGTTCAGTTCAGTTCAGGTCAGGTCAGGTCAGTCGCTCAGTCGTGTCCGACTCTCCGCGACCCCACGAATCACAGCACGCCAGGCCTCCCTGTCCATCACCAACTCCCGGAGTTCACTCAAACTCATGTCCACAGAGTCGGTGATGCCATCCAGCCATCTCATTCTCCGTCGTCCCCTTCTCCTCCCGCCCCCAACCTTTCCCAGCATCAGAGTCTTTTCCAGTGAGTCAACTCGCCGCATGAGGTGGCCAAAGTATTGTAGTTTCAGCTTTAGCATCAGTCCCTCCAATGAACACCCAGGATTGATCTCCTTTAGAGTGGACTGGTTGGATCTCCTTGCAGTATAAGGGACTCTCAAGAGTCTTCTCCAACACCAGACCCACCCCCAGTGTCTTCCTAATAACCTCGGTGTGTCTGACAGGCCTGGAAACCAATATCCAAGCCGGTCCTGGTCACGGTATTACTTACTGATCGGCTTTTTTGGGGCAGAAACTCCTCCATCAGGGGTCCAGAGCCTAACAGCGTGGACAACCTTGAGGGCGAGGAAATCTGTTAAAAACTCCCAAACCCGGTTTTCTCACCAGTAAGCCACTAAAAACTAACCTTGGTCTTGGTGCAGATATTTCATATTTGAGCAAGGAAATCTCCCTCTGTTGGGGAGACAGAGTAGGATGGCCTACTTTCACTTTCAATGATCTAGATCCTCGATCCGCATCGGGTGTGCTTTTTGGTTAGTTTTCTTTGGACCTACCGTTAAGCATCACCCTAGTCCCACGCCCACTCCCAGCACCTCCTCCGATCTCAGAGGCTTCTTGGGGCTGGGAGGACCTACGAGTGCCGTTCCCGAGGCAGCCACGAGGAGGAGGACAGTCCTTCCCGCCACGGTCCTGCCTTTTCTGTTTGGCCCACTGGTGTCTATTTTCCAGCAGGACTCTGTGAATCAGAAGCGAGCACAACACATCCTGAGAAAGGGGTTGGCAAATAGCCCACGAAACTGCCGACCACTCGGCCCGGGGTTTTCTTCTAAACTTGTAGTTCAATGTTTTCAGATAGTAAGGAAAGGAAAACTACCTTTGACCGAAAGGAAAACAAACAAACAAACAAAAAAAACAGGTTAGGTACGATTTCTACTGCCATTTAAGGAGAAGGGATGTTAAGGAGGTTTCCTAGTTTGCCAGACTACCGAAGCATGTCAGGGGCACCTTGGAGGCTGAAGCAGAGGTACTGTTTTCTGACTGGGGAGGTAACAAGAGAAGGCGGGGGTGAAGAGAGAACTGGATCCGGAAATACGAAGAGGCCGCTCGGGGTGGGAAAGGGTGAGTGGGATGGTATCTCAGCAGTGTCTCCAGCAGGAAATGAAGCCTCTGAAAGCAGGACACTGGTGGGGAAATGGCTAGTTGCAGCCTCTCACAAGACAGGCAGACGAGAAGCTCGTCACGTGACGCCTCCTGACTTCTCATTCGACTTCCTTGCCCTCGCACACAAACTTCTTACCAAGAGCTGGAGAGAGCGAGCCTGCCACGAACTCGGCAGTGAAGGTACGTCAGAAATCCGCACCCACGCTACTCCTGGCGAGCTCCCGTTGCTACAAGCCGCAAACAGGCGCGCGCTTCTCAGCGCGTGAAAGGGCGACCGTCAGTACTCTTGCTCAAGCGCCGACTGCACTCGGGAGCAGAGCTCTCAAATTCAGTCCCGCAGTCGTGCCCGAAACTTAAGATGACTGTCACGGGGGAGCACCAACAACTCCAATCACTAACTCCGGTTAGCTTGATAGAACTCGAGCTCACCGTTTTCTCGCAACACTTGACATTCTCCTCTTAGGAGTCGAGCTGGTCACGGCCAGCGAATCTCTATCCCTAGGCCCTTTTATCTACTGTT